>NC_136906.1:71855324-72058257 GCF_949606895.1 Notothenia rossii
AAAGCTATATCAATCAATTACCACCAACTCTGTTGCAAGGCAATGATAATTAGGTCAGTAACTATCTTGAATCTATTAAAGCCGTCTCCTGGCAAACCAAAAGCTTCCTCAAGTGCAGGAAGAGCAGTGAAGCTTCACTGATGTCAGAGCTGCAAAACAAACCAAATGCCAACCTTTGCATTATTGATGATTGACGTGCGTCTGTGTACTAGATTTTTTTTTTGCGGACCAGTAGACTTATTTCAATCTTACTTCAATAAATCATGACCTGGCTTAACATGTTGTTAATAAATATTAGAGGTAGTTGTTTGTATAATGTCAATTCAGACTTAAATGCTTTATTTTAGAGTTTGATACTTTGGGAAATAGGCTCATGTGCTTTCTTACCATTGTTGGATTGGTCAAATGAGAGCTTTGCTGCAATTATTAATCAGCTTACCACTAGTCCATCTAGTGCTATTTCTCTGCTTTTCATCATTTTAAGTCTTTGGGTTTTGGACTGACAAAACATCACATTAAAAGACATCCTCTTGGATGGACATATTTCACTATTGACAGACAGATACATCTATAATGGAGATGAAGAGCTTGTTAGCTTAGCTTAGCATAAAGATTGGAAGCAAACACAAAGGCTTTGTCTGAAGGTAGACAAATCGGATAGCACCTTTAAATCTCACTAAACAATGTTAGCGTGTGGTTGTATAATCTTTAGGAAAACTGAAGTTTTAAAAAGAAATGTTGTTTTGGGGTTAGCTTATGTCCCAGGCTAGCGAGCAAGCAAGCTAGTAAGTAGCACACCAGTCCAAGAAAGACCGTTTTTGTTTTCAGTCGTTATGCTAAGCTAAGCTCATGGCTTTAGCATCATGTTTAATATACAAAAAACTAAATGGTATCAATTCTCTAGCTCTTAACAAAATAATGAATAAACGGCCACATGTCAAATGATTTATTTCAGCTCTTATTCATCTCATAAGAGGGTCTCATTTAAAGACATTTCAATCTGGAACATAACCACTTTGCTCTAGTAGACAAGTGAAGCATGGTGAGAGAGTAATAGCCTGATGCCAGCCTGTGTTGGGAGATAAGAGCCTGTGCTTGTCACTGTCCAGAGCGGCCAGGAAGCTGTAGAAAACATCAGCGTAGGCTGTAATCAGGCCTCACGTCTCAAAGAGACACACAGCTGCTATCTGTCCTCTGCTGACGTGCACCGGCCACAGGGAGTCTCTCATGTTGTAAATATAAATGAGGCAAGATGGGAATTGTGCTGCTAGAAAGGTTGTGATGCAGCAAACATTTCTCCATGCTTGTAATTTGTTAATGTTAATGGATCCATCTAATCGACAGGTGAATTGATGATTCGTTGCAGCCTTAGCTTAGCTTAGCATAAAGAATGGAAGCAGAGGGAAACAGCTAGCTTGCCTATTGATTAAGGTAACAAGATAAAAACACACTTTGAAAGCTAGCAAAATAACACGTTAAGTCTTATTTGTTAAATTCGTACAAGAACTTACATTTAAAAGAAAATGTGGGTTTGTGATACAACAGACATTTCTCCATGCTCACCTGTAATTTGTGAGTATTCAATTATTCATCTTGAGAATGATTGGCAGATTAATCGAAAATGAAAATGATTGTTAGTTACAGCCTTATACAGTCTATTGTTACACCCACTGGCTCTGTCCTCAGATCAACAAACACCTTTAACTGTGATAAAATAACACAGTATGTCTTATTTGTTAAAAAAGAACTGAAATGCATGTTGTGGCTTCTAGAGGAAGTTTGTGATGCAACAGACATTTCTCCATGCCCCACTATATTTTGATGCCTTATTTGTAGAAACAAGTGCTCTCACTTTAACAGGAGGCTTTTAGTATAATGATCATCATTTCTATGAAAGTCATTTCAAGAACTCGCCTCTACTATGAAAGGACCATAATGATTCAGGCTGTGTGGTTTGGTGGTCTGAGTTCACATCCGAGAAGAGAGGGTGGGAACTCACATCAGCCCACAGCTCTGATAGGAAGGAACACCTGACTGGTTACACTGGGACCCAAATACAGAGTCTGAATGCCGTGAGAAAGACTGAACCAGTCACGGGGTCTCAGTTCAGTTTCCCACAAGATGCATACCAGCTCTGACAGCTCTGCACTAAGAGTCATCACCACAAACCGATTCCAAATAAAAAACGTCTGTCATGGTCACGCTCACACGCCATGAGCTCTGACAGTGACTGAGGGTCCAAAACGTGAAGAAGTCACACAAGCCCTAATGGAAATATCTCAAAAATACCTCACACCTACTTAAGCTGCATGGTGTCGACATACAAGTATTTACAAAACCATGCACTGGTTTCAATATTTTTTCTGCAGTTCTTCACAGTCACGAAAGTGCCTGGTTGCTAAAAATAAGCATAGTTACAAGGTAAAAGGAAAAGCACTTGTTACCAAAATAGAACATTTCTGTATTGCCTTTTCACTGATGTGCTGACAGACACGAATGCAGCACTCCAACATGTAAATCAGGCTTAAGGGCAAGAGGAAAGCGTTGCACATAAAAACAAATGTAGATTTGTACATGGCTTTGTCAACATGTGACTCAAGAAGGCATAATCAATACACAGCATGCAGCCAGGAGACAAGATACTGCGTCACTGCACAGAGAACAGGAGACCTCCACTTATAGAGCAGTCACAGACACGTATACAACTAAAAGCAACAATCACTTCATTTCAGTCAGTTCTGCTTTTATGATTACTCAATTGTTAGCTTTGATTACAAAACAGATACTCAACACCAGCTCTTTTTTGCTAATTCTCATCTTGATATCGCTTTGACAAGTACAACCTCAAAAGGAAAGCACACTCAGGTTTTTGAAATGATAACTGGGTCACAGCACTGCAGAGCAAAAAGCTGCAACATCTTACCTTCAGTCTCGCTGCGGAGTGGTCAGCCTGAGGAAGTGGCAGATTTTGTATACACTGAGGGAAACATACAGAGCTCTGTTTCCTTCCTTTGTGAGATCAGACTTTTGCAATCTTGAGACTGCCGAAAGAGAAACGGCTGGGTGGTTTTATCACGCTTTTTGTTTCAGATGTGATGCATGTGTGCAGAAAGTGTTTCTCTGCAGCCCTGATCTCAAGGTGTCTTGGGCGAAGAAAAAAATATACAAGTGACAAATTCAGTGTAGAAGAGTTTTTATATGAGCGTCGTCAAGATGATGGAAAAATCTGTTCTCTTACAAACAATAACTTCCAGACAGTCACTGGGAAGTGCAAATTTAAGACTAGGCAGAAAGTGTGTTGATCCCAGGAAATTATCTCAGCTACACACACACACACGCACGCACCCACACACACACACACACACACACACACACACACAACGCTAGAGCCAGTTTGGTAGGCTACTGCTGTAAATTCAAGTTTTCTCATTCTGTTTTTGTGTACACAAATCAAAAAGCAGAAAGCTTCTCATGCCAAGCGTAAACTAACTACTGAGTTCAGCTAAAGTTTCTCAATCAACAGCCACATCCGACAGTTATGGTTTACCTGCAGAATATCAATAAAAGCAAAATGACCATGAAGAGATGCACAATTACCAGATAAAAAACTAAACGTAAATGATTCGAAAGTACAACTGATCAGGAGATGCAAAGTATAGAGACGCAAAACCACAATAAAGAGGCAAAACAACCATGAAGAGATGCAAAACGATATCAAAGAGACACATCATTGCAACGAAGACACAACATGAACAGAAAAACATAAATAGCTACACAAAAATGATTTGAAAATTACTACAAAGGCAAAGATAGCTTAAAAAATACGTAAATGAACCACAAAGACAAACAAAAAGGGGAAATGTGTCTCATTATCCATCAATGCATACACACACACACACACACACACACACACACACACACACACACACACACACACACACACACACACACACACACACACACACACACACACACACACACACACACACACACACACACACACACACACACACACACACACACACACACACACACACACACACACACACACACACACACACACACACACATTTAAAAATCTACTTTGACAATTTGACAAAAAACTAAAAACAGCAATGTATGTATGAAGAATGAAGAAGATAGAAAAATAACAAGCATGAACAAACAATGGCAACATCTGGCAGGTAAAATATTTGGTTTTCTTTTAACAGTAAAACTTCTTTCTTAAGTTTTCATGTTGGTTGTTTTCTGTCTGCAGGCAGCTCTCCAGATGTGTGGAAGCAGACATAAATAGTTTCCAGATTGTCGTGTGTTTCCTGAAGAGCCCCAGCCAATAAAAGCAAGTGTTCTATAAATAAATTCTTCTTTCATCAATAAACGTTTCCCTTTTATTTTGTTCCCATACGAGGCAATACTTTGGAGCCACTCAGCAGATGTGACGGCGTCTTTGGTTCAGAGCTTTTTGGTTCATTTTATAAAAACATTATCAAAAACAAAATACAATTTCCACACATGGACTCGTCTGAAATGTTTACATTGAAATCAAACATATGAAAAAAAACCTGGATGGAGCTTAAGTCAGATCAATTTGGTTTTAACACAGAACACGAATGCACCCGTTAACTGTGTCCATGTGGACTGAGGCCTGTTGTGCAGAGCGATATGGCTTCCTTTGGAAATGAAATCTTAATTTTGATAAAGTCTCAGATTTTAAGCAGTGTGTAGCAACGTTTTCAGCTGAAGCGTCTCCTCCACTGATAACCTGTTGCGGTAGAAGCTGAGTCCGGCCAGCATCTCGATGTCTCGGACTCTCGCCGCGTGAAACTTCAGCCAATCCTCCGCCCACGACAAGTCGGACCCGCTCTGAGGGGGGACATTTTTTAAAGGTCTCTTATTATACATATTCATCAATATATTATAGATCTCAGATATATATAAAACATGTCTCTGAAGTGTTTGGCTCCAAATACCAAAAAGACCATTGCAGCATTACCCATAATCCCCTCTGTTTCAGCCCTGTTTCCAAAGTGCTGATTCTGTGTCTGTTACTTTAGATGAACATAAGGAGCCCCTCCCCACGCCCCTCTAAAAGAGATATTTGGTTAAAAAGAACACAATGGTGCTCTAGGAGGAGATGCAGGTGATAAGGTGGGGGGGAGGGGGGGGGGAGTTACCTTGGTTGGTGATTGGCTAATGGTTACACAAGCCAAAATCATCGTTATTACATCATAAAGTGGCCAAAATGTGATCAGCTCATTTTCAGACAGGTTTTTTTTTTTTCAGGACAAAAAGTGAGCGAATCTTTTTTTCCTGAGACGTTCAGAATCTCTTTACACAGAGGAGACACATGTTTATGTATAAAAGACATGAAAAAGTGGATTTTGCATAATAGGTGATCTTTAAGGCGTTTGATCAGTTTTGTTTCCACTGAGGTGAGGTGCAGAAAGGAGCGAGCGGTGTTACTCACAGCGCAGCTCTCCGTGGAGTCAGGTCTGTGGGGCAGGATGAAGGACTTGACCCTCAGAGGACCGTCGCAGCTAACAGGGCTGAAGGTCGAGTTCCTGCAGCTGGTCAGGATCAAGAAGAAATGCGTCGGGACGGGAGCCTCATTCCTGGAGAGACACGAGATCACAGGGTTCAAGAAACTGATGCACCATTCTATAGAAAGCCTCTTTTAATCAATCATTTGTGCAGGAAAGATAACTGCATATATACAGGCTGGTAATGTTCAATCCCTTCATACAAAATAGTTACTTAGAGCAGGGGTTCCCCCCCAAATGACTCCTGTTGGAAGTTGCGCCCCCCCCCCCCCCACACACATACACACACTAGGGGGGGGCTTAACAGCGGTAATTAAAGTTTAAAAGGCTCAAAAATGCTACAACTACTGTCCCAAACTGGATGAATGTGAAGTATTTAGTGAAAGGAGGATGAAAGTAATTAAAGAGCACTATTGGAGTGACTTTGATGGTTATTGGACTCAGGATTCATTCATTTGGATTCCCGCTGTATGAAGAAATTAAAGGACGACGCAAAACAATTCACAAAGGGATTAAACTGTTTAAAACACATGCTCAGAGTAAGCCAGATTTTGCCGATGTGTTTATGTGGATTCAAAAGTCGTAAGTAATCTACAAAATGGAGGAGACCGATCTGATCGGAGCAACTGTGACAAATAATCCAACTGAAACCGGCATGGACAATGACTATGTTTTTAAAAATGCGCTTATCCAGAAAAGCCTGGTTTGGACACTTTACGGGCAGAAGAAACATTTCTATTAAAGAAAGAATTATACATTTCTGTCTTTTTATGCCTTTAATAGCTACTAACTTTAATTTGTATTCAAATGAATGAATCAATTTTTTATTGTAATGTATAGACAAGGCTTTTAGTGACAATTATGTATTGTGTTACAATTATATGTATAAATAAAAAAAATAAAAAAAGTCTAAATAGGATATTTGGCCTCAAATCATCTGAGGCCTGGCGCCCCCCCCCCCCCCCCCTGCGATCTTTGGCGCCCCCCAGGTTGGGAACCACTGACTTATAGGACCTATGAGGCTTTTGGGGGATTTCCCTTTCTTGCAGTGTGTTATATAGCTTTGAGCGCATGTAAATGGTCTGAAAAGGCTTAAATCCCAAAGTCCAGCTTAATTTTGTCATATATAATAACAATTAATTATAAGCTAAATCAAAATTTCACTTTGGGCTCTCTGAGGATATAATGTGCTTTTTCCACTTTTTCTGACAGCAAATCACAGTAGGAATAATAGGCTCATTATTTGCTCACAAAATAAAAAATGTTCAGCCAGTGTGAATCTGGTGGAGTGTGCGTTGCTGACTTACCCTGAGATGGCTTTGAGTGCATCAACGTTTCCATCGTAGTCTTCATCAAATATCGGCCCGCTCATGACGTTGACTCCGTTCAGCTCTTTGGAATATTTTGGAAGCAGGACATTATGGAGATAGGTCCAAACATCTGCAATAAGGGAGAAGACACACCAAAACATTTAAATTATTTTAAAAGAAAGTGATAACATAATTACAAGTGCAATCTTTGAAGGAATAATGAACCTACCATAACCCCTAAAGTTAACTAATCAACAATATGTTGTTTGTTTATTATATATAAATATTTAAACAGGATATAGCGTGTGGAGTTTTTTTGTTTTAGTTTCAGATTTAAGTTAATAAACTCACAATTTGACAGTGTATATAAACAGCAATGTGCCAGCAGGGGGCAGCATCTGCTAGCTGATTAGTATGAAAGCCTCGAGCATGCAACTCAAGCACGGAGAAAAAAACGGGGCTTTCCTTCCAATGGGACCTCGTGCTACTGAGCCAGAGTTTCCATCATAGTGTGGGTGGCCCAGTGGAAACAAACCAGAGCCGAGTTGTCTGAAGCGCTTGATTTGGTATTAATCAGCTAACAAAAGGTAACAAGTTTCAACTCATCAGTGCTTCTGAGCATAGCAGTGTTGCGTCATAAAATCTTTCTGTACCCTAACACGATATCCCATATCACAGGTAGTTTCGTACAGTGGAAATGTAAGGGCAGGCACAGACTTACTCTTCAGCAGAATTAAGCAACAAGCTTTTGTGAGCAATACGTCACACATCTATTAATCAAGACACGCACTCATACTATTTCTTGTATAATTTGCAACACAAGGATTTCCTGTGTAGTCATGTTTTCTGTCATTGGTGAGCACATGGTGAATTAATGGTGACCACCTTAAAAGTGAATCTTATCGTGAGATAAACTGTGGGTCTGCAGTAGGATGGCAGGAGGATTAACTCTGGAAAATCTTACCAAACCTTTAATTGTGCTTTACAGAAAGAGTAAATGCAAGTACAGTAATCCTGTGTAATCACAGCAGTTACATGTTGGGCTCTTATTATATGTGTATTTGAGAACCAAAAGTATAGCCTGTTTCGAGAAAAATATAGAGACAATATTGAGCAATAAAAATGGCTTACGAGAACAGACAAACCACAATACCTGCTCTCTGAAAACTGGAGTGTTTAACACAGAAGACAGAGCATGACATAATGACTAGTTGTGCTCCGGTGTCTCTTTAGTTCACGGTTAATTAAATAGTTCAGCTCTCATTCAGCTCAAAAGCTCTCACTCAGTGTGCAAATGAACCCTATCTGACATTTCTGAAATTACATTTTTAACTTTTGCATCACCATGAATCCCATTTCCATTCAGCCCCTAGTTTTGCTGCTATGGGCTTAGACTATCGGGGGACACCTTACTTCTTCCTTCTCTCTGTCTACCTGTGTACTGTCATGCTCCGAATAACCCAGCTTCCCCCAAATGTCTTTTTGGTGTCTATCTACGCCGGGATCCTGAGTCTTGGCTGATCCTGTTGCTGTGGTCCTGGATCCTGAGTCCTGGATCCTGAGTCCTGCATCCTGAGTCCTGCATCCTGAGTCCTGGATCCTGAGTCCTGGATTTCTAGTCGTGGCTGAACCTGTCTCTGCGGTCCTGCCTGACTCTCATCATACTACTTCCCTGATGGCTCCCACAGGATTGTTGACATCCTCGTGGATTCATTTTCTTATTACAGACACATGCATTCCAAACATTTGGTCTACCTATGTTGTAAAATTTATTATCTCTTCGATTTACACACGGCATCTATTGCACGTCTGTCCGTCCTGGGAGAGGGATCCCTCCTCTGTTGCTCTCCCTGAGGTTTCTCCCATGTTCCCTTTAAACTGTGGGTTTTCTCTGGAAGTGTTTCCTTGTACGATGTGAGGGTCCAAGGACAGAGGGTCTCGTATTGTCATACTGATATTCTGTACAAACTCTGAAGTCCACTGAGACAAATGTAACATTTGTGATATTGGGCTATATAAATAAACATTGATTGATTTATTGATTCCACGTTTAGGTGCAGCTAGGAAACCAGGAGTCGATACATATTTTTGAAGACTGACTCACCTTTGAATGCAAGGAACATTGGTACCATGTTGCTCGTGATTAGAGATTCTGTCTCTGCTCCGTTGGCACCCACATCTATAGAGAGAAAATGAGTGAGAAAAATGTATGTGTTTGCAAATTGGGTTTGGATTTAAAACATTAACTGCATGTTGTAAAAGTCTGATGTATGTCCTGTTAAAAGAAGGAATTAAGATTGTCTTAGTCTAGAGGTGTCGCAAACAACTTCTGCTTTCATTATTAATCATACTGCCTTCATAACTTTTTTAAAATCTATGAATCATTTTGCCTCATAAAACATTTAAAAATATTCTAGTTAATTTTACCAAATGTCTGGTTTGACAAACCACAAAGAAATGTAATTTACAATCACTTAACATTTTGAAAATCTAAAAAGATTTACAACAGAGAGGCTGCATGGAGCAAACCTTTGGCAACTTTTCTTTTAAAAAGGCTTAAACTATTATTTAACTGTTCAAATAAAAACTTTAAATGATGCAAATAAATACATGCACAATTGTCGCAGATGTAAAATCACGAAACTGCACAAATCTAAGCCTGCAGGACAAATTATGACCGGAAAATAAAATCTCTAATTTTAGTGAGTACAGCTTTCACACAGCTGTTGAGGAGATTTAACTTCTCTCTTTCACCCTGTCCTTTTCTTTTGTGGGTCTACCTGAAACCTGAATTTCATTAGCATACACTGAATCTGCAGCGTCTGAATAAAAAGAGGGGGATGGGAGTCTCTTTATTGTTGCAAACCAAAAGCATGGGAGCATTTTTACATGAGATTGTGGCTCTGAAACACGTCAACTTGAATTCAACACCTGGCTGGGGACGCCGTGTTATGACCCCCCCCCCCCCCACACACACACACACACACACACACACACACACACACACACACACACACACACACACACACACACACACACACACACACACACACACACACACACACACACACACACACACACACACACACACACACACACACACACACACACACACACACACTCACTGGGGGGATGCAGCAGGCCGAAGGACAGGCTTGGGTGGTTTCCTTGGCGCGGACACAGCTGGCTGGCGGCCGGGGGGGTGCGGACGTCAGCACGAACACACTCCTCGAACTCTGGGCTCAGGGGTCGGACTGTGGTCTGAGAGTGGAGCGGTCAGTGTGAGTGTGTGTTGTGTAAGAGTGAATGTAGAGTCACAGGGCATTGCAACGTTTCTGCAGAGCCCTCCCTTAAAATAATAATCTATGTAAGCAGATGACCGTCAGATATAACCATTGATTGAGCCACACTGCTAGTATGGATAAAGTAGGCAAGCAATCATACATATCTAAATCAGACTCAGAGGACAGAGGGATTCAAGGAATTAGCTTTGGAGTATAATGCTGCATACAGTAGGGAAAATTCAGTTGAAAAAAGGAGCAATATAGACCTATTGTATTACATCAAAAAAGGGGAAATGTTTACAAGAAATATCAATATTGAAAGTACAATGAAAATAATTTACTCTGAAAGAAATTAATAAAATATGTCTAGTATACCAGAATTTAAAGTTAGAGATGAAAAGTGTTTTTTAAAAGGAGGTAGCATTGTACACAAATGTAAATATACAGAGGAATGTGCACGTTTCACTAAAATTCATTTAAATTAACAAGTTTTTCTCACATGATGTACATTAATGTGAAACACAGTGTCTGTAGAGGATAAGAGTCCGTGTCAATGGAATTTCCGGACTTTGTTGATTAATGAATGAATATTTACACACTATATGTATTATAATACAATCCTATTTCCTATATATAAGTACCAGTTCTTATAGCCATTTACAGGAAACGTGTTTAAATATGTTAAGCTTCATATGGAGTTGTTGACTTGGACAAGCTGTGGAATTGGAAGTTTTCTCTTGGTTGATTATAATAGCGTATTTTATAACCAATACATCGACAAAATAACTAAACCATGATTTGTATCCAGGGCAACATGAACAGAGGATAGAGTACAACCATACTCAGCCTTCACTGTATTTGGATAACGCCAGAATGAAAACAAACCCTCACACGCTCCATCATGCAGACAGAATAGTACAACATTGTAAACTCTCCCGGGAATGCATCACTCTGCCTGAAGTCATGATTTACACTTAACCTCAACCGCGTAATGAGAAAAACAAGAAGAGTTTGAGCTAACATGAGCACAGAAGATGAGTAACAGCTGCTTGGAGAAGGGATTCAAGATACTAAACAACCTGTCCTGCCGTGCCCTAACCGCAGCGGAAAAACAGCCGGGTCCCCTCGACCGCACGGGCTATGCTTGGAGGTAAAAGACTACTCACCAGAGGCTCGAGGGTGTACGACACCCACAGGGGCATCAGGCGGTCTTTGCTGTATCCATTGATGTAGTTGGATTGGTGGAGGAGACAAAAGCTGGCGTCTGATTGGACGACTTTGGGGATGCCAAAGTGATGGTGGTGGTGGCGTAAGATGGCTTTAACACCTAAAAGGCAAGATGTATACAAGTCGCATCGTGCTTTCCTTCAAGAACATTTAAAATGCAAAGAAAAATTAAATGATACTCACTGTCATTAGTTGCTATGAGTTTTCTGTTGAGTTCCGTCTCCTAGAAATCAAGTATTTTTTAGTATGCTTGTGTTTAATAAATTAAATCCAAGTTAACAATTCCACAGTCATGTAGGCTGTATCGGCACTCTGGGTTTTGAGCTAAATGCTAACGTCAGCTAACATGCTCAGAATTACATTTCTAACACACTGATGTTAAGAAGGCCATGTTAACCATATTCAATATCTTAGATCAACACGTCAACGTGCTAACATTTGCTAATTTGTAGGGATAGTTCAAAACCACTTGTTCATTTCCTACCCTATCCTATACCGAAATGATGAGTATCAGTTGATACCAATCTGATATCCTCCTTTTCCTTCTCTTAAATACCCAAGCCTTAAATTATACATTATGTAGGTATGAAAAAGCATGAGGGAGAAGATGGACCTTTATAGGATCACCAAAGTCTGTGGCATTTATCCTCTGCGAACATGAATGTCTGCAACATATTACCTGGTTATCCAGCCAATATTTGTTTTGATATTTCAAACATGACTAAAGTGGTGGACTAACCGACAGACAGACAGACAATACCATGACCTCAAGAACTTGTTAGCACCTTATATATTAACTCTATGGTTCTCACGTACCGCGGCCTGGTCCTGGGACGGACAGGAGCAATGCAGGTCGGTGGGGGCGGGGTCAGAGGTCTCACAGGGGGTGTCGTATGAGAGCTGCGCTGGGTTGACCGGCAGGTGGAAGGGACGCTTCAGAAGGTGGTTCAGGCTGCCGTGAGTCCCGTTGTTCGGAGAGGGACGAATAAGCAGGAGGTCTGAGGAGGAAGAGAGAAAAAGTGTAAATATGTATCACACAGACCGGATGTAACACACTAGGGTCACAACAACAGGTAACGCTATAAGAAAATACATGTTTTTTAACAACTATTATTTACTTAATTCAGCCATCATTACGGACAGTTAAAACACCTCTTATACAATGAGGGACCATACAGAAGGACTCAGTGACATCCCTATGATGTAACATAACATACAGATTTTAAACTACTGTATTTAAGCAAAAACGTTTTTGACAAATGTCGATGTAATCTATATAAAGGGCGTTTTTATTTAACATAAAAATCTTTCATCGATTTTTCAAACAAAAAAATCTACAGTGCTGATGAGTATGAGTATACAAAAGCAAAGTATTAACCAAACGAATATTAATACGAATAATTTAAAAATGCCTGCCCAGCAAGTTACACATATTGAATACTACCTGACACTTCACAGTGATAGAGTGAACAGTGTGTGATGTATTTAAGCTGCACCTAATAATAAAGCTTTCACAGGGTCTGGAATGCATTAAAACGGCCCCATGTTTCAATGGGATTTTCTCCGACCTGAAGTTTTAAGCAGGACACGATGTCCCAGATTTTTTTCAATAAGTAAGTCACAGTCACCACCATAACTTGGAAGTAAAGAGGTGAACACTATCTTTAAATAATATGTGCTATTGGATAGATTTTGTTGATTTGTTGTGTATGGATCTTCTTGACCCAGAGTACCATACTTCCTTTAATAGTGAGCAGATTTAGCTTTCCACTGCAATACTAATGTTCTGCATGTCTTAAACAAGTGTCTCTATCACAGCCAGGTGGGGGTTGTTATCTGTTTGTTTAAGTTCCCTTTTCCCTGAAATGTGGTTGATGTAACTGCTCATTATTTACTTCCTCTAAAATCAGTTGAGAAGTGCACCTGTTTCCTCTGAGCTGTGTCATACTGTGTTACTGCATCTTTTACAATGGACCTGCTGAGTAAAGTAAACTAAGAGAAATGAAACCTACGGGAGCCGGGTTCTGCACTTTCAACAGGTTAAATATAATACTTATTTAGACCTCTTAAAAAAGAAGAATGGAATTAAATACCGAATGTGTTCACGGTCATTTCAACATGATCTCAAAATGTTAAGTTTGTCAAACTTTAGTCAAGAAATTCAATAAGCCTATGTCCCGAAATATAAAATAACTCTTTTAAAAACGAAAAACTAATAAAGTAATGCTACAGTATAGCTGCAGTACAGGAGAGTTAAATAAAGAACACTTACCACACATGAGGTTATACAACTCAATGTTTTCAAAGGGGGGCACAACAGCGTTTTCTTTGAATCCTGGACCGTAGCCAATGAAGATTGCCTGGGTAAAATAGATTAATATAATGATGTTTGGGAAGGGGGAATGAAGATCGTACCAGATATCAAGTCATTGTGACTGCGTAAGAACATTTATCAGTAATCAACACATTGATGAACTGTTCGACCGACAAGAAACTTTCTGTAAGCGCTGAACCGCACCAACAGTTATAATTACGGTGGAAAAAAAACGTATTTATTTATTAGTGTTACTTTAAAGAATGAGGCTTCGAGCTGGGCTTTTTGAGTTTCAATGCATTTAAATGGGTTTTTATCCTCACAGGCTAATCACTGTGCATGTAAAAGATGGAAAGAATGACTCAACGTTGCAACTTCTTATTTGAAGTAAAGCATTATGTTTGGTTTACAGTTATGTTTGACTGTTTTTACGGATATGAATTCACCCACATTAAAAAATATACAAGAAACTATACCTTGGCGCTTGCGAACATTACTTTTACATAAAATGGTTTGTTCAAATTCACTAGAAACTTAAAGTATATTTTGAAAAACACAGAATTTTAGGCTATTTTTATGATCTTACACGTACATATTTATGTTGTATATATAGATTTTAGATTTTTTTTCGTTTGTCTTTATGTCCACATAGTTGCAGCCCGTGCTCTAAAGTGCCTACAGTTTCTTCGTGTATGAAGACCACATGGTTGTGGTGTGTACTGAGTGAATATACGATATTCCCCCCTTAATAAATGTGTATGACCTTGCCATTATGATTTGGTGAGAATAATGAAAAAAGGAAAGAACAATTCTTCAGATGTTTCAGGGGAAGCAGCAAACACATTATGTACAACTGACTACGATGATTTGAAGATTTTCTTTTGTACAAGTGAGTGCTACAGATGCTGGTTTAGGCAAAGCCTTTTCTTACATTTGGTGTTATACAGCTATTTTTGATGTTCTCGTGTCTTGTGCTCAGTTACCTTTGTTGTGGTCCGTTGAAGCCGTTTAATAAAAAAATAATGCATGTTTTAACTATAGGACTTAAATATTGAAGAAGAGACGTTAACCTAAATTACATTTAAGACATACAACTGCAACGAAAGTAACAAAAAAAAAGTAATATCCTTTTCAGTTCCACAGAACACAAATTGGGTTATTTACATAATATGTTAGCGTGATTTTGTTGTGCAATAAAACAACCAGATAAGCGATCTGCTCGGAAACATTGCACACCGTGGTCCCATCTCGATGTCATCGTACTATAATACGATGGCTACACGACGGCATTGCGAGGGCTTCACGTAGTCGTGTTGCCTTTTTTAAACAATCGGGCAGCTTCTTGTTTCCTTCGTATTGTCTTCGTGAGGCGAACAATGCCCAATGCCACCGATGATCAGATGAAGAGGACACGATTTGACAAGATGCCCTCACGAGTGCCTTACGAAGGGCAAAATGGACACACGAATTCAACACGAAAATGAACTTTCGCAAGGTCTTTCTGCAAGATTTTGCCACCGCTCGCGAAGTTGCTGCCGGTGCCTGAGAAACTCCACCGGCAGTCATGCGATGGCTTAAGATGCCCTCACGAATGGCCCGATGTTGTTACGATCAGAACCAAATTTGAACATTTCCTTTATCGTGTGTCCATCTGGCGTCAATTTCGGGGCAGTGTGACGCAGGCTTAAATAAGTCAAATGTTATGTTAATATTTGAAATGGACTGATGCTTTGAATTGACCTTACATAACCTTAAAAATGAATGCTAGATATTTAAATTCTAGGAAAGACATCGTTTGTGTGGGTTTTGTGGATATTTGAAGGTAAACTCTATTTGTGGAATATGTGACTTTTCACAACTCACAACGGTCTATTGGACAAGTCATCAACTTTGTAAGCTAATTTTACAACTAGTCATAGTCAACCTGAAACCGCGTCCAGAAACACACACAGATGTGATGTGATGACTAAAAGGGAGACGGAAAGATACAAAAACATTCCATAATTAAATTAATTCAACACGAGGCACAGAATGTGTAGGTGGGGAGCAACTTTTGACAACATGGTGTCATCACTGTGCTCAAGTTTCCAAAGCACTATTGCGTTTGTATCTTAGCCATTTTCCTTGAGTTTGATCCACAGAAATAAAACATCACATACAGAGCTGTAACTTGCATTCAGACCCAAACATGAACTGCTTACAAAAGCGGCCAATTTATGAACTACTGACTTTTACAACATCCTGAAAATGTTAGAGCTCAATCCTTTTGAATATGGTATTTTTGGAGAAATACATATCGTTTTGAAAGCTGTCTGTCATGTACTTAATAATATTACATTTGATTTATAGTGTGCTTTGAAAAGGGACTAAAAGTCACTTTACAGATAGATATTAACAATCTTAAATAAATTATAAAAATAACACAACCGAATGCATCAAATGAATTAAAAATTAAAAGCAGATCTGAATAGGAAAGTTTTGATTTTGATTGATTTATATGAAGACAGATTTTGTCCAATCACAGATGTGTTTGGGGACGTAACTGCTACTTCTTCCTCTAATCTAACTCAAAAGTAAGCAGACAGTAATTGCTAAGAAAATTATATTAACACTCTTTAATGTATCTGTTTTCGGGAGGCCAGTAATGATGTTTTTCCCGTAAACCTTCAGTAGTTATCAGGCCCCCGACTTTTCTCTCTCAATGTGTCAATGTGTTATCACACTTCCTGTTTAAAAGAAACCTAAACAGGATACCGTGTTAAACATTTAACTCGTGGACTATCACACATCTTTCTTTCCTCTGACCTGCATGCTGGTGAAGATGTTGTCTGAGCCGTGGAATCCACCGGTGCAGTACTTCAGCTCCTTCCGATTACTGTCAAGACAGAGTACAAATAACCACAATGAGGGGAATTAAGGATGGAAGTCATGCAAAAAAAACTGTTTTCATCTGACTTTCAATCTCAAATCCAGGGTCAGGCAAGTTTACAGTAAGTCTTTATTCCCTTAAGAGCGATTTACTGCACACTGCAACTACATTAAAGCTTACATTCTTCAGCCTGAAACCATTTTCTGTGATTACATGGTTGCTTTCCTTCAAAGAAGTTGTACAGATTCTCTCCAGCATACCAAGCCTTATTCATTAAATGGCTGCTAACACAAATTACTTTAAGTGCTTTAACTTCTGTGTGGCCAAAATAAACATTTGCATTTATCACCAGACATTCACTTTGGTTTGGCTGAACTATAATTTACACACAGTAAGACTGGCCAACACCAATCACTGTAAGATCTGTAGTATATTCCGTTACATCTTAATTATTCTCTTTCCGTGGAATTGCTATTGTGACTGTCATCACCGGAAAACATTTGGTACTCTGGCTACACAGTATAAGGTCTACATTTGAGAACCTTTTAATCAAACATTTTCAGGTTATAATTTGTTTTCTAACTTTGTACTTACATTTCGAGATTAAATGTGCAATGCAGATGGGTTTATAATGCTCCTGCACTTCCAATTCTCCAATCAATTCAAATCATGGAACACAAAATAAACTCTTATTTCAAATAATTTACTTCACTTTAATTCAAATAATTGCCTTTTGCCACAGTTTGATCAGCGAAAAATCCCAAAAGTTGCTAATTACCTTTTTTTCCCCATGCAGTAATTATTTTTAGAAAGTAGTAAAGTAATAGTTTTTAATAAGCTGGATCAGCTATTTTATGTCAAAGTTAGCAGTTTGAAGTTTGTCTTTTATCGATCGTTTAAAAGTGAAAGGAGGCAAACAGTCTGCATCTACAAAACAATCTAAGACTAAATGGATAATTTATAGAAAGAATGTTAACCACCACTAACCTTCTTCCTCTCTATAGAGATTGCTCGTGGCTAAAAACATGCTTTTCCAGGCTGTGAGTAGGCGGAAATTACAATACAATACAATTGTTGTTTGTAGAGATTGGTGTGGCTGTTTCATTTAAAACTTGTTGATACAACTTGTGCAACATTAATGTTTTTTCCCCCTCTCCCTTATCTAACTGACCTGCTGCCAGGAGTTAGATCACCCGCTCAGCTTGCATGAAGTAGGGCTGCATGAAGCATTGTTGAGATTTTGGAGCTGCGTGACTAAATGTTCTTTCCTAATTCTAGGTTTGAAGAGACTTTGACGTGCTAAGCGTGTAACTTTGGGTCAAACAGGTTTTACATATCAAAAAGCTCATAAATGTTTGAATCTCAAACTAAGTGTTTAGTGGTTTAAAAAAACCATTGGAGTTTGATTGCCAGGGTGTTTAATTCAAATGTAAAGTTGGGTTTATCAATGCCTTTTTTAAGTTTTCTCCCCAACACAGCTGCTCTCAATAAGTGGTCCTTTATCAAGCAGCTGATTCTCAACACAGTTTAATGACCTCAATCAGTGAGAACATATAGACAGTGGCCTGATCGGAGACTTACAGCGCAGCCTGCCACCCCTGCTTCATGTAGAGGTGTCCTCTCTCGATGCGTTCGTTTTTGGCAAAGTGCATCCTCTTGGGGAGGTTTTCTTTGAGGAAGGGCCTCATTGGCTGGTCATCGGTCCTGCACTTCAGAGCAGACGCAGCAGAGGAGAATCAACACGCAGTGCTGGGAGAATGGCTTTGTTTGACGTGAAACCAAGCAAGCAGATAATCTTTCATTCTTCATATCAACACAAAAGTCACATTTGGAATACTTGGCATACCGACAGATTCGTAATCACGCCCTCATAGTCGACTGAGGAGAGAAACAGAGGACAAGGTCAGGGACATTACGCACGAACAAATGGACACTGAGTGATACGGCAAGGCTGGGAACAAGGGGAGGTTTGGGTGTTTTCAGCAGGAACTCACAGTCAAAGAAATTCCCTGGCAGGCGGGTGGGTCTGATGCGAGCAGCAGGGCCTTGGATGACAGAAAAGTTCTCTGTATTGTTCAGGTAGTTTGACACATAGAATGCCTTTTCACACGAAGCCTCCTCCATTCCTGAAACAAAGGGAAATATCAATCTGTCTTCAGTTTTTGTTTATAAAATGTAAAGATGGGTGTTTGAATTATTGACAAATGTAGCTATGATTGCATGGAAGTTGCCAGGTTTGTGCACTGTTAGAAAAAAGAAGAATCACTAGCTCAGCTCGCTAACATGAACTGCTGAGAGTTTTTCCCAGTTTTCTCTCAGATTACAGACTCATTTTTCTTTAGATTTCTTCCAAAAATGGAGCTGGATTTTCTCTTTTAACAGATATAGTGACTCGATCAAGTCAAACATTAGCAGATGTCATTAAGCCTCTAAAGCCCAGCTCAGTGGCACACAGGCTCTAAAACAATGGGACAGTTAAACGGCGCAGATTAAGGAGGGATGGGCCAAGCTTATCTGTAAGCAGATGCACAGCTTTAAATAAAAGATTTTAAAAAAGGACTAAAAACTTGACTTCCTCTGGATTGCGTGAAATTCACAATCACACTGTACAGTTTAACTGTCGTGTAAATCAGGGGTCCCCAACCCCCGGTCCGCGGACCAGTACCGGGCCGCGGAGGTGTTACTGCCGGGCCGCGAAATAGCTGTGAGTTTATCGTAATATTTGCAGAATTATAAATATTTTATCAAAAAGAATTCAATTAATTTTTTTATTTTTATTTTATTTTATACCAGTCATATTATTTCATCCAAAACATAAAAAATAAATCTAAATTGGTTAGCATAAGGTCTCAGCCTCTCGTGCGCAGATAAAAATACAGGTGGTGCGCCAATAGGAAGTGGAGCGCACAGGACACAACCGTTTAGTCGCAGACTGTTATGTTTTTGGTGGAATGGCAGTGCATACATTATTTGAGATATATTTTGAACTCGCACTTCATTTTAAGGACATTGCGGCCAGGGGTGTAGAGCTATTTTTTTAATTTGTAAAGCCTCCTTCACTTCATGAAATGGCTGCAGCATCAGGAGGCAGCCTCTGAGAAGTGCAGCACCAGCGTGTACACATCGCCTTCACTGTGTTCCCCACTGCATGCGTGTGTGTAGAGGCGTGTGTAGGCATGTGTAGAGGTGTGTGTGGTTGAAACGTAGCAACGTTTGCTGTGTGTGTGTATGTTCGGTGCGTTTGTGTGTGTCCAACAACGGCATTTGTTTTCAAATGACCATGAACAGTAATTTACACACATCTGGCCAACTCCATAGGTATGTGGGTGTTCCCAAAAGAAGTTAGTTTAATCTTAATCTCGATGTAGTTCTAAATGCTGTCGGAGTGCACCGGAACGAATGCCCCGGTATGACGTTATTATGGCTGGCAAACAAGCCCAGGGGTCTCACTGACATTTCAGTTATATCAATATGTGTACAGTGGTCCTAATTTGTTTTAATTGTATCCTGGTGTTAAACGTTGTTAATATGTTTTGGATGCATATTGTTCTATTATTTGTTCAGGCTGTTACATACAATTAGCCACCATTGCCACCTATATTAGGCTATATTATATTATATATTATATTAATATTTGTAAAGCGGTCCTAATTTTTTGTTTTAATTGTATCCTGGTTTTAAACGTTGTTAATATGTTTTGGATGCAGATTGTTATTTCTTCAGGCTGTTAAATACAATTAGCCTCTGTTGCCACCTGCTGGTGAGTAAATATTCAAATCAGTTAAAATTGACAACCGGTCCGCAAATTTTTTTAAATGTATCTGCCGGTCCTTGGCACAATAAAGGTTGGGAACCCCTGGTGTAAATGGCACAGCGCTGTACCGCAGGCTGTG
Source organism: Notothenia rossii (assembly GCF_949606895.1). NCBI lineage: Eukaryota > Metazoa > Chordata > Actinopteri > Perciformes > Nototheniidae > Notothenia > Notothenia rossii. The sequence goes on from NC_136906.1 coordinate 71,875,762, forward strand.
TAGTTATCTCACCGTGGTCTGATACGATTATAATGTTGGCACAGTGGTGCAGCTTTTTCTGTAACAGGCCGTCCATCATCAGCCCCACAATCCTGTCCACATTTTTCAAGGCCTCAACAACCTGAAGGGAAACAAAACAAAAAGCTTTAGTTAAAGTGTCACCGTAACACAAAACAACGTTCAGGAAAACTGTGAGTGTGAACACTTCAAGGACAACTTGATTCAGCAAATAAATGATTAACAAATATAATGGATAAAATGAAGCTGTCAGCAAGGGTCATAGCATAGGCTTTATTAAATGGAGTTTAGTTAAACATCTGTGTTAGAGTCAGTATTTTGATTTTATAAGAAATGCCACCTAATTGTGACGTCTGTAGTCAGCGCACTATAAAGGACTACAATTCCCACGGCGCCTGTGCTAAAGCCACAGTGAGGGGCAACCTGTTGAGAGACTCCGTTGAGGAACAGTTTTTAAAAGTACCCTTTAAGTTATGAAGTTATATAAGCATTATCAAGAATTGTTTGTTATTTTATTTGAGTTTTGCCTATTTCTTTTGAATATTGTAAAGGCCTATTTTATTTGTTGCATGTGCAAAAGTTTGTTATTTTATTTTGAGCAAACACATCGCAACATCATCTAAACCATCGGAGGCCAAGCAACACTTCAAACTGTGAGTAATTTAAAGGAAAGAAACGAGTTAGAACTTTCTGTTTAAGGCGTCAAGTGGCTTGATGGAAAGACAAGGAAGGAAGCCACGACAATCTGTAATGGAAAATGTGTTCAATTCTTTTTACTGACAAGCTTACATTTTAAATAATAATTATCATTTTTAACCCAATATTTTACATATTATTCATATGATTTTTTACAGATTACACAATAGGTTACACTTAGTTCTTGTTTTAATTGTTTGATACTATACTTTATATGCACGTGGAACTATTTAATAGCTTAATCTATTAATTTCAAAAGAAGAACATTAATGAGCAATCATTCTGATAATAAATGTAACAAATGTTTCAAGCAGAAATGCCAGCAAATTGTCTACTGTAAATTGCAACCTCTAAAATACTTTTGCTTTTCTGAAGAAATTATATAACAAGCCATTTTAACATTTTTCTGACTCTTTTTAGACTAATCTTTAATGTATTGCACCCCTAGTCAAACAGCTCCAAAACCCTTTGAAAAATGTATATTAACAAGCATTTTGTTTCAGAGCTTTCAACCAATCTCATGGTATTCTTCAGTGGGTCTTTCCACCGCCCTTCCCTCACATGTACAACAAGACCATCACATGACCCAGGATCCCCCAAGGACCGAGAACAAAGTTCCACATTATTTGCACTGGTCTGTTCTTTTTTTTAGGTAATCAGCAACCAGCTTATATTTTAAGGTTTATTTTTAGTGACAGACTAACCTCGCTGCTCCCTGGTCCGTATCGATGTCCGGCCGAGTCAGGCTCCTCCAGATACAAAGTGTAGAAGTCAGGTCTGAAATCAGTAAGCCAACAGGTCAGTGTGATGTTCTGTGTTCCCTCACAACATATTTTGAATGATATAAAAGAGAAAGTAATACCTGTCCCCTTCAGGTAAACTGAGCCATTCAAACAGTGTTGACACTCTCTGCTCGAATGTAATTGTCCTGTGAAGAAAATTCATGAATTCAGCCCCATAATATAGCATTAATGTTCTTGTCATTAATTCAAAAGAATATAATGTAATTCTTACTTATTATAGGACTTGTACAAGTTTGGGTAGGTGCCATTTATTTTTACATCTGAGCCAGGCCAGAAGAAGGTTCCTGCTTTTAACTTCTGACGCATGGCAGTGATCCAGATCTGAGAGGAGGAGAAGGGAGGAAAGGAGAGGAGGAGAGGGGAGGCAAGGAGAGGAGGAGAGGGGAGGCAAGGAGAGGAGGAGAAGGGAGGCAAGGAGAGGAGGAGAGGGGAGGCAAGGAGAGGAGGAGAGGGGAGGCAAGGAGAGGAGGAGAGGGGAGGCAAGGAGAGTTTTTGGGAGGCGAGGAGAAGGGAGGCAAGGAAAGGAGGAGAAGGGAGGAAAGGAGAGGAGGAGAGGGGAGGCAAGGAGAGGAGGAGAAGGGAGGCAAGGAGAGTTTTTGGGAGGCGAGGAGAGGAGATAGGAAAGGTGAGAAGAGGTAAGGAATGGAATGGAGACACAAGAACAAAGGAAAAAAAGTAGATAAAAAGAAGAATGAAAAAAGGGGAGTAGATGAGAAGGAAGTAGATACAAAAACACATGAGATAAGGAAAAGATAAAAGGTGGAGGAGTTTAAAGAAGAGATCAGGGCATGGAAAAAGATGAGAGGAAATTAAGAGAAGTAAGTAGAGGAGAGAGGATGAAAGGAAAGACAATAATGAAATTAGGGGAGAGGAGACGTGAGAGAGAGAGAAAAGGAGAAGGGGGGAGAAGAGGAAACAGAAGGAGAGGGAAGGAGGCGAAAGGTGAGAGAAGGAGACACAATGAGAGTGTCATCTAGATTCATGTTGACACACTAAGCTGTATTAGACTCATTCATTAATATCAGTATATCACAGCAGCAGGCTTTGGTCCATTAGGGTGAAAGGGTAATCCCTCACAGCCCAGACGACTGGTGGACATCTAACTGCATGTTCTTCATGTTGAATCAATAGCTGTTACACTGATGTCCAATTAGAAATGCTGTTATAGTTGTGCAGCAGGCTTGTAAGCATGTTTTGGCCGATGCTCTAAAATGAGATTGGGTCATTACAATATGATTTATTCCAGGAGTCATCGTTAATGTATTTCCCCTTCGCTCGTGGAAAGTGCTGCTGCATGGTGCACTGTCACACTGTTAAGAAATGAGATTTAAGAGACCTGCGTTTTCAACAGGAACCACAAACAAGCTCAACTCACATCCTTAAATGAGATGTCCTCTCGTACGAGGAGATTATATCAAGGAGCTCATTACAGGGGACGCTGATTCTGAGCAAATGACAGGCTGTTCGGAACACAATGATTCCTACTTCTCAAAAGACATGTGCTGATGCTATCTGTTTCTGGTTTTCCCAAAAGTCAGGGTGTGTTCACTTTCACATGTTACAGGACAGTAGTGTCTGACTCAGACAATTTGGGAAGGAAATTACAAAAGCTCAGAGCTGTCCTGCACTCAAGGAAAACGAAATCTCCTCACATGGTTGTTTTTTTAGATCCCAGTTTTTGTCTTTTCCAAACTAGTCTTTACTGAAAAATGAATTTTACACCTTTGTACAAAAATATCATGGTTGCTGAGATTCACTTACTGGCTCTCCTTGGTACCATTTTGGGTTGAGTTTCTCGTCGGTTTTCAAGCTGAAGAAAGCGTCTAGATTGACATCGTACATCTTGTTGTCCACTATCCCATGGGACTCGGGATAAAGACCCTGCAGGTAAAACATACAGTCAGGGTGAGCTGTTTGGATGATGTGGCTGAAGGGGTTTTCATGACCTTTTATGGTTTTTCTTTCTAACTTAGATATTAGCAGTCACCAAAGCAGTTTATTTTAATTACAGGGTCTGTAAATAAAAGATGTGAAGGCCACTCTGTAAGCCGCTCTCCTGCTGCTGCTCCTCTCAACAAGCACATGTAAGGCATTAAGCCTCCATGGTAACTCTATACGTCTGTGAAGAGACACTGGCTCTCAAATTGCACTAAAAAACCCACATTTTTGTTAAACTTTGGAACACCAACAGCAGTGATAGAACGTAAGTTAGGAGATTTGCTTTGATGCATTTCTCAAAGGGAAACTTGTTACTACGAATTTCTTTGGTTCATATTTTCTTTCCTATTGGTTTCCAAACCGTTTGACCCTTTACAAATAAACAGTGCTCACTCTGGATCTCTTATCTATGAGTTGTTAGTTTAACTACCAAACTTGTTCAAGAATATAAAACTCATAATGTTTTTTGAATGAGCTGCACCGTACAAAGACTTTTGGATATTAGAAATACAAAATATCAATCTAATAATGTCATATATAATCATATCAATTAAAAAAGGATATCTCTGATACTTAGCTTAGAGTACAATTAAACATGCTTCCGTTTTGGAGATGGGATAAATCTACATAAATGTACTTTGGTATCCTATTTAAGTACAATTTTAGGGCACTTGTAATAAACTTGAGTACTTTGATCTTGAAGCTTATATATTTATGCTTTTACCCGAGTATGACATGTAGGACTCGGACTTGTATCAGAGTATTTCCCCACTGCAGTATTGTTGCTTTGTTTTGACTTCTTTCACCACTTGTTTGAATGCATTACTTTTATGAATTCTTCTACTACCAGTGAAAAAACAATCTATCCAATACATAAGCCTGTGGACCAGGAGGGACTCACAGTCACAATGCTGTAGTGGTTGGGGAAGGTCTTTGTGGGATAAACAGGCCTCATGTAGGGAGGTGTTGTCCCGCTGTTTCCTGCAACAGAAGGAATCAGTCACACAATGCAGAGTGAACCATGAAGCGCTGTGCAGTCAACATGATGGTGACTTACGTAACTTGTTGATGACAGGAAGGTGGCTGCCGTGATCTTTCAGGTACTCTGCCCTGAACCCGTCCAAGGACACCAGGATGAGAGGAGGCTTGGAGAAACTGCGTGGGAAGGCAGAGAGGAAGTAAGATGCTAAATGGGTTTGTGAAGGGGAAATGGAATAATTACTCAGCAGGAGACAAGTTTATCTTTTGGCAACAGTAATGCTGTACAGTAGGTCTGTGTGGAGGGAGTACAATGAAGCTCTTTGACTGAGCAAGAGGAGAGAAAAGAGAGAGAGCGAATAGCAGAACAGGAAGAGAAAGGTGGCTCAAGAGTTGAGAAATCAAAGACTAAACGACTTCTTTTGGTCTGTATCCTTTGTTCCTTTGTCAGAATCAGAATTTCTTTATTAGTCCCACAGAGGGGGAATTTGCTTCGTTACAGCAGGAAAGAGCCACAGACAGCTTAACAGCATTCATTTTATTATTGTAATAAGTTCCAGGTTATTGCGTTATTACTTGTGTTTAGTTTACAGATATTAAAGGGGCCTTACTACTCTGTTTTGGTTTTCCCTTTCCAGGTTTTTGTGCATCTAAATGGGCTGCAATGGCTATAATCCCTCCAGAGGGAGTTTCTCTCAAGAACAAGGAATGATTAATGGCATATATGAATACATGTTGTAATAAAAATAAAGCAAATACATTGGAGAAACTGAAGAAAAAAAAAACACAAAAAATGACATGGAAAAAATAGGTAATTTAAAGATATTGATTATTAAACACTTAAATCATTGAATTTAAATTGAAAATTGAAAATGAAGTAATAAAATGATAATTTAATTGTTTTAAGTTTTAATCAGAAATTGGCTATGCCCTTACTATTTTTCATTTTCTTTAACATTTACCATGACCACTTAAAAACGTTGCCATGCAATCAGCTCTTACCAGAATTGCTTCCTCTTTTCGTGTAAAGTCTAAACCACACATTAAAAAGAAAGTGTAGTTTGCCAACAGAAACAAACAAACCCAAGAGAATAAGGGACTTTCATTTTTAAAAATACAGACAACATTCATTTGTTATTGAATTGAAGTTATTTCCAAAGCGAAAATAGCTTCATTTGGAGACACAGGTTTTTAATTTTCCAAGCCCTGTCTGGGGGTTACTCCCTTTCCAAAGCAGAAACACACACACACATGTGACCACACACACTCATGCAAGCACACTTACACCACTCATCAACACACGCCTGATTACTCAAAGACTTTAGTTCCTATAGAGACCGATACTTTTTTCCGCAAATTCAACACAATCATAAAAACCAAGAATGATGTGTTTGGGTTATCAACACATACAACAACTGTAACTGACAGTGACTGAAAAGCCTTTCTATCTTTCTGTGGCCACGGTTCATTTTCCACTACAGAACTGCCAACTGGGAACAATAAACTCCCTTCAGGAAAACTGTAGGAGTTACAGAGAAACTTCATTCTCAGCACCAAAACATGCAGAAAGATATCGTAGAGAGGAGAGGAGGAGCCGCTGTTACTCAAACTAGGCCATCTGAGCTTTGAGGTTTTGTTCTCTATTGAATTCACATCAGTTCTCTCATTACAGCAACAGAACAAGAGTGTATCGTTACCCAGGGGGACACTTTGGCTCCTGGACGTCTTGTTCCAGGGGGGTGGACAGCCAGAGCTCATTTTCAACTGGAAAAGAAGAATGTTGTCAGTAAAATAAAGCATGTTTCAAAATGCATACAGTATATTATGTCCTGCACGCAGTAAAATAAAACACTTATTCCAATAATCACCAGACACCAATAATAAGAATAAATAACTACTGAACGAAAGCTGCGCAAAGACACCCATTTTGTAAGCACCTGGAAACTAGTTTGACTTCTTAAATATATAGCTGTACCATTTAATATTCATGACTGCATATGGCAATGTTATATAACAATCCCTTGCAAAGGAAAACAATCACTTCATGAACAATGTTATTTTTCTACGGATGCTTACTGGCTTGTTTACAGTGTGTGTGAGGCTTACGTCTATTTTCTTAGTTAAAAAGCCGTTGTTATCGTATATATGTTTTTTTTTATCCAATATGTGCTTCTGCATTAACTCCACATATTAGTGATGTGTGCAGGTCAAAACAAAACAACAACATTAATGTGTTGTCCCTCTTTCAAGATAACTAACATCCCTTCATTCAATCATTGAATCAGTTTCATCTCATCCACCATGACACCATGCGTGGGTGTGGTTGAAGTCATTTGGAGAGACATTTAACCGACTGAATCAAACAAGAAGAAGCTGTGAGTATACTGTACACAGCTTCCCCTTTTTAAACAGAGCCCTGCCAAATGTATCAATCAAATACAAAAAACAGAGAAACTAAATAACCAACTTTGGCAGGAGATCTTGTCTGTGTGAAGCATCCCGTCATGAGAAGATAATTAAGAAAAATTATTTTAGGACCTTTAATGTGAAATTGAATTGGATTAAGAAGCCATGTGAGCATAACCAGAGGAAGTGAAAGTGCAGAAAGGCTGCATTATCATTCACGTCTGCATGACATGACTGAAGATGGAAAGAAACGTAATGCCCTTTGTTCTTCTTTCAGTCTTTCCAAAGTTTTTGGGAGCTAGCGGCGAGCACCACTTTGTGAACCACATGAATATGTTGTATAAAGCACAAATGGAGAGCAGCACAGACTCCATGAACAAAGCAAATGCTCAATCAACACATTTTTTTTATCAGATGTTGTGCTGGACAGGATATGTTCTCATAATGTACCATAGAAAACATCTGGACTTTGTTGTCATGGAAACAAAACAGAGAGGAACAACTTTTCTTTTTCTGAAAGCGATGTGATCATTCAATTAATGACCAAAACAAATGTATAACATTTGAGGTCAAACATGCTCATGTAACGATAGATATTTCAGCCATAGACAATCTTATAACATTTAAGGGAACTCATGCAACCACAAAATGTACAGTTACAGTAAGTCTACAAAAAATATGTGATGACTAGGAAAATGCCGAGCCTAAGAGTCCTAAGAGTCCCATACATAAGAGGCCGGAAGAAGTGTGTCTCATTTCGGTTTTGCAATACAATGTGATTTAATGAACGTTAATCCTCAAGAGTTTGTCAAGCCCTTGTAAAACAAATCTAGGACAAATCCAAAGTATCCTCTTCTGTTTACTCCAGAGCATTTGGAAACAATTTAACTAGCTGAAGGGCATTCCCACGGACATGGAGACTCTAAGCAGGAAACTTTTGGCCAACTCGTTCACCTTTCTGTCCTCCCGAAACAATCTGTCAAGTGTGCTGCTGTTGACTGGACACATGACAGAGGAGTCTTAGCATGTCGGTGAGAAAGCCCCCCCCACCCCCCTCACAGAGTCTCGAGGCCAGCGCTGTGGTTTGGACCGTGATGCTCTCACTCAGAAGACAAGTTTCTGCGGTCTGTAATCTACGGGAAAACCCGGCTCTCAGCACTTCATACTACATCCCGTTAAATTCTGAGAAGCAGTGGAGTCTTGGGTTATTTTTATTTCTTTTAATCTGTTTCCAAAGGCCTTACCAAGCAGCGTTACGGAAGATGGGAACGATCCAACAAAGCTGCATGCATGTAAAAATAAAATAAAGTGAGAGCAAAGATTTTTTCTTCCCAAATGGCTTTCATGTAAACTGGGTGGGAAATATAGGTTAAAAGAAAATGCCACAGCAGAGAGAGCACCCCGCCCAGGGCTGGGGACCCACAGTCACCACGGCTGCCCTGAAATGGAAGAGGAGTGTTTTGGCACAGCGGTTTGCAACAAAGAGCATACTGACGCCTCTGCCCACGTGTAACCAAGAGGGAATCTACAGCGTCAGAAAACATGCCAACCTCCAGTGCACATTCCTGTCTCACTTAAATGTGTGTTTACGACGTGTTTTGCAACAGCAGGCAAAAAGGTTGGATCGCACCACCCTGACAGACACATATCCTTCTCTGTCTGTGTCTGGCTGGTGCGTAACCTGAGCCTCAGGTTAGAGTTTCTGAGGAGCCAACAGTGTTTCAAAATATAGCTTGAGATGGTTATTTCTGTCTGTTTGCAGCCAACGTATCTTCATCTCGTCTCTGCGTTGTACAGCCCATAGTTTACAGTAAGCTCATTCAGAAAATACAATATGACATCAGGGATATTTACATGAGAGTGAAAGTTTAGCAGATCTGATATTTTGGTCTAAAATCGAGTAGTATTTAAAAAAAAGCATACACTGGCATTGGTTCAACTGTGTGTTTCCCATTTCCTCGAAAAAGTGCACATATTTTTCAAATCAAAAACCACATTTGTAGCTTTTAGTGACTGTTTCCTATTATGTTGATGATGTCATTTGCTTTTGTCTTGAAAAAAAAAGATTATCCCAAAGGAAAAGTGGATTTTAGTGTCCCCCTGATCAGATCCAGTTTTATTTTTGCTTTGTTTATCATCCCTTCTGGAAATTCCTTCTCTGTCTGTGGCAAATATAACCACAACAACAGACTTTTAAAAACACAGAGCTCCACAATAGTATCCATAACAACTGGGGATTAAACACAACTAAATGTAAGTTACACAATGCCTTCATAATGATACAGGGGACATTCATTTAGAGAACTTGACTTCAAAACACATGGTCTTAATGTGATAATTTCCTTTAAAATGTAGAAGGTAGAAAGAATGTTTTTTTCTTGGTTTTTTTAAGTAAAGAATAGCTCTCTTTATGATGAGTATTTCCAACCAAACATATTTTTGTGTATCATTGAGATCCAAAAAAAAGGAGAATTGCTTCTTAACTTGTGAGCACATTTGCTTAACCATCCCATGTTTATTGAAACCTCGATGGCTTGCAGTTCCTCAACTTAGCTTTTGCTGAAACCGCATTCAACAAAATGCCATAGCATTTAAATCTAGACGGGGAAACGGGCATCATCGCCTACCTTTGGCATCACTGCCCTTCCTCAGAGACAACGCCACGGCCAGGATGACCACCAGTAAGCACAGCAGCAGAACCTTAAATACAGAGAACAAATGTCAGGATGTTTGTTGACCTTACTGAAGATTACAGGTCATAAATCACATGACAACAAACATGACGGAGGATGTTTAGATTGACCTCCTCTTGGTTTTGGTGAGTAGAAGGTAAAAGAGGTAAAGAACAAGAAATTCAAACACTCTGTCTTGAATAATGATCAACAATGTTCTTCAAATAATTTGCTATTTTTACAGCGATGACTGACCACCATTTTACCTGATGGCTTTTGGCTCAAATAAAACGTAATGCAGGTGAAAAAAACACATTATTGTGAATAATACTGTGGCTAGAATTGCCCCGGTTAAAAGCTTCTGGAATCGTAGACACGCTCTAGTGTCAGCTACATGCCTTGTGACCATAATATAAACACACTTTAACCATCTTCTGGCCCCGTGAGGGAAGCCATAAATCAGGACGTTGTGAAGAATTATAAACAAAAACAGAGAGTGATTTGTTATCCACGCTAGCAGTGTTGGCTGTAGAAATGGAAGTTGCTTGTTTGGTCCACCACTGTCTGTGGTCCTGACTGAAATATCTCAACAAATGTTGCACAGGCTGCTATGAAATGTGTGTACTGACACTCATTTCCTCCATAGGATGACTCCTGCTGACCCTCCTCTCGTGGACACAATGAGCCAGACAATTTGGTCTTGACGCTAAATGAGTAAACAACTATTGGACAGATTGCCATGGGATTTATGCGAGATATTATTGTGTCTTTGTGCTAGATTTGGATCTTTATAAGAAAAATGTTTTTGTCCTTGAGATCCATCATCAAGTCATATTTCATTTTGAGAAAAATACCAAAAAGCTCATGTGATTCCAATCATTGTATTGCTAAGCATCCCCATGTTAGCAGTGGCATTATGAGCAACTTAGCATGCTGACATTAGCATTTAGCTCAAAGCACCACTGAAGCTGTAAACCTTTAGTCTTATCTTTAGTTTATGTGTCCAGTCTTTGATTCATTTATAGCTGTATTCGTTTTTCTTTGAGGTTCTTCAATCTTTATAGAAAATGGGATAAAGGTCTTGCAGTGCTGAGGGAAGGTGGGCTGTTGTCTATTTATTTAACCCTGCCCAGTGTAACTCGAACATCTCCGCCCTCCCTCATACACCATCTCCAACTGTCCAAATGTTGGTCTTGGCCGTCTGTAATTGAAAACTCAAAAGGAGAGTGGAGGCAAAGCTGCTTTTGTTTCAGCTGTTTGGCTCATATCTGCCCAGAGTTGGATAGGGAAAGACGTTTGTGATAAGAGGGGTGTTCCATAGTTGTGTACACCGGTTTATTAAGATAGTAGATTTAGACGGTTGGTATACACCAGTCTAATCAACGCTGCTTATTTTGAAGCCCCTGCAACACCCCCGACGCGCCTGTAGTGACTGTTGTGTAATTAGTGTCTAAAAGCACGTTTTTAACAGAAGTATCCTGCCAGTTGTAAACATCTCTTTAATCCTGTATTGTAAATCAGTGGATTAAATGTTTTGGCTTGTGTTGTGATATCTTAAAATGTAAAAAACATTTCCTTGGTCTTTATCCCTTTAACCATCTAGTGACCTCTCAGTTTGATCTAGGGGCCGGACAGGAGGGGGCTACTCTCAGAACAATACATGTTGCTGCGTCACATGACATTGCCCTTCTCTCATCTCACTCTTCACAAAGCTAAGAACTTACTCGGCAAAAAAACCCGATTGCATTATTTATTTTCTTAGAGAACCTTTTCTCACGGTAGTAATAACATGTTAATCTTATCTAATTGTATTTCAATGTCACAGGGATCATTCAAGTCAAGTGTTTTTAAGTGTATTTCTCTTTTCTGTCCTTATCTTATCACCTCTGTCGAAATATATCTGTTTTCACTTGAAAAGCATTTGAAAATGTGAAGGGTGCATGGGAATATAAATCCCATTTTTTCCAAAGCAGCCAAACTTTATCTGTTCTGTTTTAAACTGAAATAAAGCTATAATAAAAAACATACATGGAAGAGAAGCTCAATTGTAGGACAATGGTTTACATTTAAAACCAATATGTGTACTATGTGTAAAACCCTCTAAATCAACACTACATAATATATTTTCCTGCTGCACTCATTCTTAAAGCTGTAGTAGTGCGTAGTAAAAGCAGGATTGGGGGCATCATCACCCATGAGTAATCCATTCTGTGTAATTCACGTACACAAGCATTCCTAGACGGGTATGAAAATATGCTGCCATGTCTGGTGTGCACTTGTTTTCTCCAGCTATAGATGAATGGAGTGGGAGAAAGAGAAGGAACCTGTATTAGACTTGGTCTCTGTGGGCTGTAAAAGTAAACAGTCTGTCTGGTGGAAACAAACTTGGCTGACACAGAAATACACAACTACCCTCACTTTTGTCTACATAGTAAAATAACTGAAAAGACTTTTGGGAGTCAAAATCAAAATGCAAAAAGTCCACATTAGGACACAAGTTTAAAACATGTCCCTTTAAGTCTGAAAACTAAGTTTGAATGCTCATCAAGATGTTGCAATCATCCTGCAACAAGACCTTAAATGGCACTTCAGTGTAACTATATCGAAATTACCCACAGCTGAACAGAGGCGGGTGTATGACAGGACGGAGTATATTATTGTCTAGACTCAGCCACATGTGTATTTAATTAAACCAGGCAGACAGCAGCTAAAAACACTGTGGGTTTAGTTGATTTGCTCGTAAAATGTTTCAAAGGTGTGTTTACTGTCAGATGATTATTAACTGTACAGGTTATATTTCAGTGATGAGGTAGACTATAAAGCAGCATACAGCAATAAACTTAAAATATGGCCTTTTTATATTAAAGTATGTTATTATTTTAGCGTAAAAGCATTTTGTTTCCAGACCAAAGCTACATAAAGGCAGTATCTTAAACATAAAGTTACGTTAGTTTTTTACAGTTCCTTCAATTATGGTTTAGTCTTCAAGTAAATCCCCAAATGTATTCCAGATTTAGTTTCTCTGTAGAGTTTGTGTGGTTTGTCTCAATGCCTTAAGGAGCTGTGGACGATGAAGGCTGCTGTTGTTTCTGAGGCTTTTCCTCTCAGAGAAGAATACAATTCTTGGTAAGACAAACAAAATAGTCAGACTAATGTCCAAGCAGATTCCATTCCTGGTTATAAGATATATAAAGATTTGACTTTCAGCTTATTTGAATATAAAAGCAGCAGTTTCAGTGTATCGGTATAGCAGTTTCTTGATCTTGGATGATATCAAATTGAATATTTTGAGGGTTTTGAACTGCTTGCACAAAAAGCGGTTTGAGGCTAAAGCCTTGTGCTCTAAAATATGGAAAGCCATTTTTCATTGTGTTGGCCTTTTATAAACTAAACGATGAAGCAATAAATCAATAGATTAGTTGACCATTCAAATAATTATTAAACATCCAGACTATCTGTAAAAGTTCCTTGCATTCCTTTCTCTAACTTAAAGGTGACCTATCATGCAAAATGCACATTTGTACGTCTTTTATACATGAATATGTGTCCCCGGTGTTCCAGGGAACTCACCAAGTGTCAGAAAACACAACCCTCTCTATTTTCCTCCATACCCAAATCTCTTAAAAAGGGGCTGCAACGGATTTGATACAGACTGATCCAGATTTGAACACTTCTCTGACGTCACAGAAGTGGCGCTACGGCTCTTGGGCCAACTCCACCAATCAGGAGGAGACAGCCACGGACATTGCCGTTGGAAAGCGCTGGAGACGCTGTAGTACATATGCCAGGCCTGTAGATGGTGCTGTTCTCACAGAATCAGCCCATGCAAAGACAGTGTTACATTGAGCGAAATGAGGAATGGCTAAAATGCATGATCTGTTTGGTATTTTGAAAAATAAAAAGTATAAATGTGCCTTATATAGGTATGGTCCTACACTATATTATTCAAACATAGCATGATAGGTTCACTTTAAAGAAAGATGTAGAACAATTTCTGTGCAGTATCAGAGCATTTTTCAGCCCTACATCATCTGTTTTAGTTATTTGACATTACATTACAGCTATTTGATTTATTTTCTCTTTTGGATCACAATCAGCCCTGTGGACTTTAACGTCTGGTCCCGCTCAATAGCCAACTCTCCACCTGCAGAGATTTTCCTGGCCACTGCCCTTTTGCACTGTAGTGTAAACATGTACACATTCGTACTGGCAACACTGACAAGTCTTGCCTTTTTGACAGCTGTGGATTAATGACACAGAGTAAACAATGTGAATATAGACCTAACGTCTGTGTGTTTTAATTTCCTCTGAATTATTGACTTTACCTTGTGATTAAATCAGATACAGTCACTTTAGTTGCAACTGACTTTCATTATCAATGCATCTGCTCCTTACATGTATCATTCATTGATAAATCACTTGGTCTGTTAAATGTCAAAGAGTTATGGAAAAGCCTCCCATCAAGACCACAGTGAGGTCTTGAAACGACTTATTTTGTCTGACCAAAAGTCCAAAACCCAAAGTATGCAGTTTACATTCTAATATCCCAAGAAAAGCAGCAATTTCTCAAATTTGAGAAGCTGGAAACAGAAATACGTTTGGAACTTTAGCTTATCATTCCAGAAGTTACTACAGTCAGTTACTATGAACACATAGCCTAGGCAGGGACACAATTACATTTTATAGACAGCTTTGTGGGACCTAAAGTAACTATATTGAGCCATATGAAACAGTAGATTACATTTTATTTTGGAGTCTATATAAAGTCTAATGAGTAGCACAAAGATGCACTGTACTATTGTAGAAATAAAAAAGGTTTCAATGTTATTTTAAGCACTTTTTGAAAACATCCAGATGCAATGTAAAGACAGTGTGAAAGTAAATCAAATTTGCATTCAGTTATTGTTTGAAGTGTAGAGTACGAGAAGAGTAAGTCAGACATGGAAGTAGGCAGGTAGGTATTAACTCTTTTGAACGTACCCCAGTAATAACTTTACGGTGGTAATTCCTCTTTCTTCTCCGTTCATTGTTTCTCCCTTGACTCTCCAGCTCTGGTGCCCCAGTCAAAGAGACAGCATGCTCGGCGAAGCGGTCCTCTCTTTTGGTTACCTCCATGCTGCTGATCGCGCAAACTGCAGTGTACATGGCGGGCAGAGCTTCACCCAGGAGGTAATGCTGCTGCTTTGTGGGATATGACCCCTCTCTCCTGAAGTGGAGCACGAGCACCGCCTTGTTTCTTGACGTCTGCCAAGTTTACAAAGCAGCATGTGATTGATCTTAAGAGAGGGTTGGTTCTGATTAAAGAAAGCAGGGCTGACCACAGCAGACGGCTGTTTTGGCTCAAGTGTCATTTTCCAGCGAGGTCTGTTCACTGGTAAAGCTGATAAATACATTTGAAGCCTTTTTATATTTGCTGTCCACCATGTCAATAAGTTTCTCTTTTTATAGTGTATTGGTCTTTTGTAGAGGTTTTTCATTGCCAACTAAAATCTTGCCTCGGGCAGCAAATTGGTCAGAACTCTGTCCTGGTGTCATCCCCACAGCAGCCCCCATTTGAAACATGTCTCCACGGCTATGCTGATGCCTGGCAGCTTATAGAAAAAACTGTTAATAAATGCAAAAACATAGATAAACTCATTAAAGATATATAGGTTTATACGCTACTCAAATTTCACGTCACATTTCTTAGCAGTGGCTTGAGTCAAACAGCGGTTGAGGAACTCCTTTAAAAACGTCCTGTGAAATGAATGACCGCTGCTGCCGCCATCTTGTGGCAGAAACGGAGCGTTGCGCTGCCATTACAGTTTGACAGTTTGTCAAGAAAATACGAATAAAACCCAATCTGAGATAGCTCTGATGTTTACATTTTAACTGTTGGAATTTACAGAATTAACCATATAAGTCTTCAACAGAGAATGTTCACTGTAATAAGCGTTTGGGCTGGTTTCACAGTGACAGTTATAACAAATGCTAGGGCTAAAGTTGAAGCCAGTTTAGCTCAACAAGAGTGGTATCTATCTTCTTATCAAACTCTGTGACAAAAGGGTTAAAAGGTTTTCTCCTAAGTGCCTGTCCATTTTTTAAATAAGTCTTAGTATAAAACAGTTATAAAACATGACCACTGACAGGCGAGCACATCCCTGATGCTGGGGATCAGAAACTCTGCTTGCCACCTTTTCTTTTGTTGGTCTGACCAACTTTCCCCAGAACCAAAAACATTTAGGAAGTGTAACTACCACATAATAACATTCCAAACCATCTCTTATTGTATTGAATATCGTGCTTTTTACTTCACTACATTTAATGGTAGCTGTGGTGGCTCCTTACTATTTTTGCACTAGTCATACTCTGAAGAATAAGATTAATACACAATATTAGGTATGAACACATTATCACTAATAATTCAGAACTATTCATGTGATTCTGTAACTGGTCATCTTTCGTCTAGCACCACTTTTTTGATGTTACTTTTGTGATTTTGCTATGATTTTTGAGTAGGCCTAATGGAACTTCACTTGTAATCGAGCATTTAAGTATTGTATCTGAATACTTATATTTTGTATGTATCCATTCAATCATCTGCATCAATCAGAAAAAATACATTATTGTAAAAGATAGCCTACCGGTTAATTCACACATTTAAAATCTGTTCATTTGGTATAAACTAGTATAAAAGCCTCCACAAGATGGTGCTGCAACACCTTTAAAGTAACACTAGAGTTCCTTCCCTGTAGTAGAAATAATTTGATAACACTTCTCCTGATTCCTGACAGCTTTAACACAGACATATTTCAGCTCTGTGAGGTCCAGGTCCCCTTTGGATGCAGTTGTGTCATGTAGTGTGATAATGGAGATCACATGTGGCTGGAGCTCCTGACCTCTGACCTCTGCTCTGCACTCATACACAGCCGAGGGTGTGTGTGAGTGTTTGTGTGTGTATGTATACCATACTGTCTCTGTTTGTGTGCTTGCCTGAATATGAAAATAAACCTGGTTTCCTGTTTCAATCATCAAGGATTTGTGCATGTCTGTGCGTGTGTTTTCTTGTCTGGTCGTGGATGCAGTGACTGCGGGACACAGTGCTTGTGTATGTGTGTGTATTTGTGTGTGTGTGTCCTGCTCAGTGAACTGCATATCTCTCAGCAGAGTGTCTCCCTTCAGCTGTTCCCAACCCTGCTGGACTTCACAATATGACCTTTATTGGTGACCTTACACATGTAGCACTTACTGTCCTCCTGACTTCTTAAAGTCTTCTTGGGAAACACGAGTGTGTCACTAATCCATGGCCTGGAAACATTGCCAAATGCACCAAAAGCATGTTGAGCTTCAAAATCATAAATATTTCAGACCTACAGAAGTTAACATTAAAATGTAGTCAAAAATCTTGACACAGAATAAAAAAATCAATTTTCAGGTTTTCAGGTTTTTTAGTTTCCAAGTCAAATCAACATACAGCTGTATTTGCCTTGACCTCTGGATGCCCCTCCCCATTTTCCCCTTAAGGAACCGTGTCATACACATACATCGTATTCTGCATCTGCTTGTTCCACCACTCCATGTAAGGTAGTACATCATGCTCCCATGCATATCCTATAATAATGCAATTTTAATGGTTGCATTTCTGCATTAAACAATGTGTAAAGGCTTGCAACATGTGTGTGCAAGGAGACATTTTGTCCTTGCATAAAGTACATTTTTGGCCTTAAATGTAGTTTAAGCTATGGCATTGAACAATTTTAAGCTAAACATTATGTTTGTTCTTGGAGACAATTGTATTGATTATATGTTGGAACATTTTAAAACAATAAAGGTTCCCAATTTTGTGCTGTATCATTTTTTGTAATGTATCTGCACACAATAATATTATATAATAAATCAAGAAAGAATAAGAAATGTGTCAGAGAGGTCAAGAGGACACACATTTATAGAACTGAGCTCCCCTGTACTAAGGATTCAAAACAATAAATAAAACAATAAAAGAAAGGGATCAAAAGAAGAACATAATTTCGGAAGAATACAACGAGAGATGAATAACAATGTTGAACATTTCTTATATATCTCGGCAACGAGTCACAGCAACAAGTGATGCAGCTTTTTTTAAAAGCAGTTTTATAGTCTTCTGTCTGAGACAAGTAATGTAAAATCAACTAGGCATTGCTGTTGGAACAATTCTCATCTTCAACACATGAAGTGAAGTACAGACTAAGCCAGGCTTTATGAATAACACATTGAGGGAGGGCAGCAGGTATGCTTAAAGAATTCATCAGCTGACAGCTATAGGCACATCTTCCCCATGAGATTTACTGTAGGCGCTTGCACATTTCCCATGCATTATTCATTCATCATGACACAATCCTCAGCACAGAACATTGAAAGCTTCTGTCTTTCTCAGACATATCCGTCACCTGTCAACCAGGGTTTAGCTGAAAGTCTTTGCTCTGTCTGCTGTTGTTTTTGTTCAGAAATAATGAGCACCTTTCAAAAATGTTGATATGCACCCACAACTGGAACATAAACTAGCTCTGCCCACCTACTGACTTTGGATATATACAGTATATAAATTAATTGTTTTCACTGTTTTTGACACTTAGTGAGCTCTTGATATATTCACAGCATGTGACGGTACATGTGCAAAGTTGTTTTAGATCTTTTATATTTAAGATAATCACTTCTCTGACCTGTATGTTTTATAAATATATTTCACACAGATTCTGTTCTGTATAATGGGAAACAGAGTCCCAAAAAAGCTTTTTCACGCCTACATCAGTCTGTTCAAGAACATGACGGGGGAGTGAAATCTGGTGCGGTTTACAGCTTCACAATAAAACTTTTTTTCTGCTAACGATGCCGTGAATATGCTGAGGTGGCATTTGACAGGCTGTGGATGTTGCCAAAGTTGGTATTTTTATAGCTGTGAGAATTCACCAGATGTCCTCTAAAACTCTGCCTACTTGCTATTCTGTAGTTATATTTCTGTTATTATTATTCAGAATTTGTATTATTATTATTATCATCCTCATTAATGTAGTGCCATCTTTCTCCGCTTAACCTCGTTATTCCATCCTGTTTGTTTTATGTCTATTTTACCTTGTTCTAGACTAAATAATTTACAGTTCAATTGCTGCGTTTCACGTATAAACAATGGTACAAACAAATAAAGTGTATTATTATTGCTACTAATATTAATAATTGTATAACTATTATCTGTTTTTTGTGTTCCATATACTGTAGTGTGTATTTTTCATATAGTAAGTATATTACATATACACTGCTTTATAACCAATTAAAATAAAACTCTTGTCCATTGGGGAAAATAAGTATATTTATTTATTTATCTTTCTATTTCAGGACAAGCACCCCGGTGCAGAGGGAACAGCAGGACACCTCTTCCCTACAGTGCAATGACACATTTCTCCACACATGGATGTGTCTGCGGAGGAGTTCTGGTCACCGCTGCAGCTGCAAACATTTTCAAGATTAAATTCAATCATGCGGTCTGCCAACCCTCATCAGGGGTAGCATGTAACCTTTGTTTTTTTTACACCTTGCAGTCATACTCAGTGTTATGTTTCTTTGTACTGCTCTTTCAGTTTTTCTTTCTTGTGAACCTGCATCTGGGTTAAGGGCAACTTCTTCCATGCCATCAGCTTTTGTGAAAGCAGCAGTGGCTTTCAGGTCACATGAGGATTTAACTGCCAGGAACAAGGAACAAGCCTGACTGTGCGGCCACAGCGTTACTTATTGCTGAAATAAAGTGGTGTGACCTCCACACATTTGGTGATGGTTTTCAAAAAAGCAACGTGTTGAACTTGTTTGCCATGAGGGGGAAACAGGACAGAGGTGCAATCAATTGAAGAAAGCAATCAAATGTGAGTCACTCGTACAGTCCCTCATGACTGGTGCATGTGGGACTTTAAAGAATAAGCTGGACAGACTGTCAGAGCAGTCAAATAAATCCTACCTCTTTAAAAATGTAAATGTCAGATTTGAGCAGATATTACAGAGCTACTCATCAGGTTCTACTTTAGTTAGTTTTTCATGTGTTTTTTAACTTAACAGACAACACATCCTTGTTTGTTTTTTTCTACACCACCCAGTAGGTTTAATGCAACACTTCGTCTTACTCAATTTAATTAATAATATTAATATTGGGAGGGGTGAAACCCTCTTTAATGGTCACACATGCAGAGCACACAGCACACAGTGACATGTGTTCTCTGCATTTAACCCATCCTATTGCTATTGCACAGCGCCCTGGGAGCAATGGGAGTGAGGGAGGAAGGGGGGTGTCCGGTGCCTTGCTCTAGGGCACCACGGCAGGGCAGGAGGTGAACTGGGACCTCTCCAAGTAGCAGTCCACACTCCATTTTTAGGTCTGGTCGGGGACTTGAACCGGCGACCCTACGGCTCACAGTTCAATCCCCTACTGACTGAGCCACTGCAATTTCATATTCATTTGAAAAATGTAAGTTCATGGAAACATGAACTTCTGTAGATCATTGTGAAAGAGAAGAGAGAATAGAATGAATGATCGTCAGCTTTTAAGAAAAATTTAGAAACTGACTGTGACTGTGCAATGTTTTTCCAAGATTCAGCACAATTTTGGAAACAAATGACGAAATGTAAACATGAGTAAATCTGGTTGTTTCCTTGGAACTGCCAAGTAAAGTCAGTTATTCACTGTAAGTATTTCAGTCATTGAGATATTGAGGTTGAATATATAAAAATAAATAAGATGTAATTTATTTTAAATATAAAATGCATTTGAAAGCATTAACACATAAATACATGTTCTTGTTAGATTTGACATTGAACAAATTGTAATTGAATAATTTAGCAAATGAAAAAGGATTAGAGCTTGTGTAGATATGTTCTATGTATTTTATTTTGTTTATTTTTGAGGAAGAAACAGCAGGATGGAGATAATCACTTGATTAAACCAGCATCTGATGTTTCCCCATACTTAATTAACTTCTAAACTATGGACAGACAGACAGACGGACAGACGGACAGACGGACGGACAGACGGTCGAACAGACAGACTGGCAGACAGACAGACAGACAGACAGACAGACAGACAGACAGACAGACAGACAGACAGAGAGACAGACAAATGGACAGACAGACAGACAGACGGACAGACAGACAGACAGACAGACAGACAGACAGACAGACAGACAGGCAGACAGACATACAGATATACAGACAGACGGACGGACGGACGGACAGACAGACAGGCAGACAGACGTGCAGACAGACGTGCAGATGGACGGACAGACTGACAGGCAGACAGACGTGCAGACGGACGGACGGACGGACGGACGGACGGACAGACCAATGGACAGACATACAGACAGACAGACAAGCAGGCAGGCAGGCAGGCAGGCAGGCAGGCAGGCAGGCAGGCAGGCAGGCAGGCAGGCAGGCAGGCAGGCAGGCAGGCAGGCAGGCTGGTATTCTAAGCAAATGTTAACCGTATCATTACTGTGTGTCAGACATACATGTCACTTAGTGAGAACTGTTAACAATATAAACTAACAACAATATATTAGAATATAGAAATACTATATACATTTATATACTTTACATACTGTACGTATATTGCATTTCCCTTTAAATGATATCATAGGTAAGGAAGTTATCGCCCTCCTTCTAATTTGCATTGGCATCAATTAAATCTAATTGCATAATGACAGTGTTACACATTTAGACATTTCCTACCACCCACATGCTTTTATTTTTCTGCCTCCTGCAGTTGTCCTTATTTGCTCTTGATCTATAAATGTATCCCTGGTATTATGCACCATTGATCCGTGTCAAGCTGGATCAATAACTCCTGAGCCAATACGTGACCTTTGTCTCTTTGGGCTTAATGAGGGTCATGCTGTCAATGTTTACAGATCTATGAGGAGAAAAAGCTGGAGACGGGGCGGATAATCATTGCTGAAATATTCATATAGAGAGACGAGTGTTATGTAATATCGTATCGGCCATGTGACAGTGTTCATTAGAGTTGATGGAGCAGCAGGGATGACTTGTTAGGAAAGACGGACACTGAGACAGACTGAGGTCAAAGGTGGATGTATTTTTCTAACTACATGTGAAAAGACATGAGTCGTGGAACATGATGAGAATTAATCAGCATTGATAATCAATCCATTTAAAAAGTTTGGTTGAAATTGGTGGACCAAATTTGAAAATGGTTTATTTGTCGACAGCTCACTGGACATCTATCCATGAACATATCTTATTATAAGTGCATTGATATTAGACAACTCTTTGGTATATTGCCTGCCAAAATAGAGAGATCACCATCTGTAATAAATTGAGTTTTCTTATAGTGAATCTGCAAATGTGATGTTAAGCATCCATATTTTCCTTCATGGACAGTATATATAAGTATATGCAGCCTCTCAGATAAGCCAATCAATTATGAATTTAGCCAATTTCATGTTGGGTTTGACCCAGAAGACATGGTACAGAGGCACAACTCAACCATGAGAAAATATCCAAAGATTTTGAGGTTAGAGGTGAAGACACATTACGTAACCAGAAGCTTCCCACCAGTCGGGTTACCTCTCTTTCTGCCCTCCTACTTTCCCAGTATTATGAACATTACTGTACGTCACTCACAGGTGAGTCACACTCACCGGGTGCGGAAACAAAAAAATAGATTTGCCTCTAATTGTAGGGCCGTTTGGAATAATTATCAAATGACAGCTGGAGCCATGTCAGAGTCACGGACGTGGTGCAAATGATGGGAAAATGAAAGGGTTTAATTGAATGTCAGCGGGAATCTGCAGGCCCTGTTTCACCCTCATGTAATGAGATGTAGGCAGCTGAAGGGCTCCCCTCCCAGGATGCTTTGCTGGTAGGGAAGAGGCGGGGGTGCAGACCGAGGGGCTTTGGGATGGCTCCTGTCTCACTGGCATTGCCTTAATGATGTTCTCATATCATGGCATTATGTAATACTGTATGCTCTCCACTAATAGTTAGTCAGCCTCACAGACCCTGAGCAAATAGTACAAGACTCAACATGAAACTGTGTGTGTGCACTTTAAATGCATATGTGTGTGGAAATGTGTTGGTTGTAGAGTTATTTTTGCCTCGATGGTCTTAAAATCAATGTGCGTTATTTCCACAGAAGGTATACCTCTGAGATTTTCAGTTTGAGAAGCTACGATAGCAAACTGGGAATTTGTTAGCGGGAAAATCAGGATGATGATCTGTCGTCACAGACTGTTTCAAAGAAGCTGAATTCTTCTGCAGGAGAAAACTAGTTTTGTACTTTGTATTTGTGGACGACACATCTGGGTATTCTCACTTTTTACTACAGCTTTGTTACTGTGACCTGCCTGTATCCGTCTCCTCGAAAAACAATTCCACTCAGTGCTTTATTACCTTGCATATCACAGAGGACACATTTCAGTGGAGTACGTCATCAAACCGAATGCCTGCTCATGTGAGAGGCGATGAATCACAGCTGAAACCAGAGTTTGGAGATGCACAATATACACTGTGAGACTTATTATGTCTGCCATGTTTCCCTGTTGTATTGACTTGTTTAGTTGCAAATAAAAGTGTCTAATAAATCAAAGATATATTGCAAAGGAATCTTCTTTTACAATTAGCAAACACTGTTGTGCAGGAGCACCTGATCACAGTGGGACATCCTCTCAACTGAGGTGTTAAAATGTGATGTTTAGTTTTCAGACACCCATTTACAGCACCAGAGCATGAATAAAATCAACACCACGATCACTATCTCACATTCTTATTTATAATTTCCCCTCAGTGGATAATCACCATTGGGACTGCAGTGGCTTGCTTTTTGGATATATCCAATGTGAACACCTGCAGGTTTCAAAGTACATCAAAGCTCTGACTTCAGTGTGGCCTTTGCAGCCTCTGCACACCGCAGTAATGAGGGGCCGGGCTCAGACCACCACGGTTACATTTTGTCTGATGTGTCCGTGCCTGCAGCAAGTGCCCGCGCTCGTGAGGATGTATTGGTGATTACTCAGTGGAGGATTCGCAGAGAAGTGACGGGCCTGCAGCTGAAGCCCAGCAGGACTGCATGACTCTACAGCTGAGACCAACACTTTGATTTAAGACCCAGGACCAACCTGAGGAACACACAAAACACAGAACCAAATTAAAAACATTTTTCAGGTTAAATGGTTTCTCCTTTGTGTTTGAACACCTTGGCATTACCGGCTTCCTTGTTTCTCATAATGTAGTTTAGTTTTAGGTTGACATTTTTACATGTATATTTTTCTGACTGTCATCCAATAACATATTCATTACTTACAATAGATTGTACTGTCACGTATTGTCTGTGCAGCTAAAGCTTGATGTTTTATTCCTCTGTGCCTGGCTTAGAGCATCACTATTATTTTAAAAAACAATAAAGAAAACACACAAAAATGAGCCACATTGTTGCACTGGGATACAAGGTTTTTCTCAATATGATGAACCTTGGATTGGAACTTTAGTTTATTACAATTTTTTATTTGTTTTAGCACTTAATGTGTATTATTGCGCTGCTGAAAATAGTCCTTCACAGATATTAAATTATTCATTTGAGTTTTTTCGAAGTACTTAAACAATTATATTAGTGACTGATCTGGTTTAGTAATGTAGAGCAAAACATCGTCAGCATATCATTTAATTATGATACAATTATTTATTTCTTGTTGGAGCTGTTATTGACAATAATAGGGCCATCGTTTTCTGTATTTTATAAACATATGATTCTTTAAGTACATAACGCTCATACTGAAATTACCTTTGTAGACATCAGAAGTTAAATACAGTATAATGTCCTTAGTCCATACCTTCCAAAGAGCGTCTCATGAAAGGCCACATTTTTGAACGGTTATGAATGAATTGACGTATTGATCAGGCGTTGGCTTGCTCCACTCCAGTTAGTGAAAGGAGGATTTATTCAGGCTCTGTCACAGATGACTTGACTGACCTGGTTATTGAAGCAAGAGCTATTTTTGGCCTGGCTTACAGTGGGGAACGATCGAGGGATCGGCCGGGATATCACTCAAAGGAGCAGGTGCAGAAAAGATGGCGTCGTCTGTCACAGTTTGGTCAAACTATAGGGTTATAAATGTGTTTTACGGTAGTAAGGATGTGTGAAACTCTCGAGGAAAAAATTATTGGTTGTCACTTAAAAGCAAGAAATAACTCTCTGGTGTTGCAGTTTATGAAATGAATGTTGATGACCCCTTGTTTTATTTTTCTGGATAAGAAAGTATTTGTTTGGCAGGAGAAATCAGCAATACTTGAGGAATGAAAAGCAATGAAATCTGATGTGGATAGTGTTGACCTCTTTTCGAAGCATCCCTGCCAAAAAGTGTCTCCCACTGACGTGCAACGCAACAGGGAACCACCGACTGGAAACCAATGACACCGAAGGCCATCCAATTTGGCCCGAGTCAGACTTTCACTTGACATCTTGTCTCTCCGAGTCAAATCATCACCATTAACTGTTCCACACCATAAACAAGCATTATTTTAACAATCTTTCAGTTTGTGTTTGAAACTTTCATATAAGCTGTTTTTTCTTCTCAAGTTTGAAATGTTATTTTTCTGGTATTGCCTGGATGCACAGGGGACTGGTAAGGTCAAAAAAGGAACTTTAAGAGTTTCTTGGAGCCAAAGTAACAGCTGGATCCGGTGGAGCATCACTCAAAGAGTTTCCTTTCAAAAATAGAAACCTCCTCACAGCAGTGAATGTGAATAAATATCAGGGCTTTCTACCCCCAGCTGCTCTGCTCTAAAAAAAACAAGGCCACAGCAGTCCCACATACTCTCATAGGAACGTCCAAGACTCCAATAAAAGCAAAGAAGTTTGTGTTATAGCTTCTGAAAAGTGACTTTTGTGTTATACTTTTTTGGCCAAGTTTCATGGATTTATGGTTTGGTAGAAAAAATACACTGTTGCCCAAAGTTGGAATACATTAGTTTTCAGACACGTTCCTCTTTCTATTCCTGTTTAATTTTCACTGTGATATGTTTGGAAGAGATTGATCAATAACGTTTTGAGAAGATATACACTTTATCCATCAAGAATAAATCACATTGTCACAATCATTTAGGTAAAACGACAACATGTCCTCAAAGGTGGGGTAGGTAATTCACTTCAGAAACACTTTTTGTTATATTCCATGGAATGTTCTTAACATCCCGATAGCAATGAATACATTAAATGCTTTGACAATAAATACATAAAAAAATGTCATCTGTGGAAGCCGTGGTTCTGTAAAAAGCACGACCAATTATTTTCACCGGCCCGGCTAAAATAACTGGATGGCCTACCTACCTGTCAGTCTTCCATCTCGTGCACAAACTTATCTCGTGCCCTCATTGGTCATGTGCACGTTCGTGTGTGTTGGAGGAGGGGCTCTGTAAGGAAGGGGCAGATTTTTTTTGGCTGCGTTTCAAATTCTAGCGCACTCAGGCTGATTTCTCCATTCTTCTACCCTACCTTTAAGCACATATTGATACTTGTTTGTCCTGATATATAAGATAAATCTGCATTGACATTATATAAAACACACAAGAAAATTAAACAGGAGAAACTTTTGCAAAAATAAAAATACAATAATTAATCGATTAGCAACATAGCTGCAGATGAATTGATTAATCAACTAATTGTTGCAGCCCGCAAGATAGACATTTTTATATGGTCAGACATTTGGGTCTCACCTAAAAAGCACAATAGGACCCCTTCAAGTCTTTCAGTCAGTGTGCTTTTGGTTTTGTGTAATGTTTTAATCTGTGTGAAGCACTTTTGGCTGCGTGATTGGTGACACATCAATTAAAAGTTGAGAAAACTTTAGTCAAAGTCAAAGTGAACTTTATTGTCAATCTTCCAATTTGTGTGTACTGACCGGTACTGACAGAGATCGAAATAACGTTTCCCACAATCCTGAATACAATAACAAAGATATATAAAAATATGTATATATGTATACACAATCAACAGACAGATGTATACATATGCACAAATTTAGACATGAATAAAAGCACAACAATCAATATATACAAAATAACAGTCACTTCAAAAACTTTGAGAAATAGTTGACATATTCAAGTAAAAGTAGGCCTACTTCAGTATAGGCTACTTGAGTACCAACAGCCCACACTGTGTTTATTGTAATAAAGGTTAAACTGGGATTCACACAATATTACCCCTGAGATAAAGGGAGAGGTGCAGAGGGGTGTAGGGGGAGGATTCCTGCAGTGGGAGGGAGGCGTGGTGCTGAACGAACAGCTCCTCGGCTCATAAAGTGGTCAGAGAGAGTCTCCGCTCCTCAGAGCAGCACAGCCATGAGCCAGCCGAGCTCCCCGTCCTCCAGACCCGCAAGCACTCACCGCCCGACCCCCTGACACGCGCCACAGCACCATGAAGAGGCAAAACGTGAGGACCCTCGCCCTCATCATCTGCACCTTCACCTACCTGATAGTCGGAGCCGCGATCTTCGACGCGCTGGAGTCTCGGAAGGAGACGTCCCAGATAGGGGAGCTGTTCCAGAGGAAAATGGATCTGCTGAGGACTTTCAACCTGACCGTGGAGGACTTTGACGAGCTGGAGAAAGTGGTGCTGGAGCTGAAGCCGCACAAAGCCGGTGTGCAGTGGAGATTCGCCGGCTCCTTTTATTTCGCCATCACTGTGATCACCACCATAGGTAAGGAAGCATACTGTGTGGGAACTTATTTTTGGGCATTGGGAAAAAGTTGATATATTGGGTTGAATGTCGGTTTTGGTTTAATATGAGGCAAGATATATGACTGTATACTCATATTAAACAACTTATAGGCTAAGCATGGTGTTTGGAAAGACACTGACCTCAAAGCAAGACCGTAAATCATAGGGAATAGTAGGCCTATAGCAAATATAAAAAAAAAATCGTACCAATATTTATAGTAACATTAGTCTGGTATATAGGTAATATCACAGATTGAGAATATGCATGAACTCAGCTAGTATGTAGGCTACAACAGGTGAAAAGTGACATACTGCTATTACCTAATGTAGGCTATAGATTCACACTTCTCTGATTAATAGATGTCCACTCACACCTCAAATGACTGATATAAAAGTACCCATTACAAGCGAAAGTAGGCTGCATTTAAAAGCAAGTTCAATGTTTCAAAAATGAAAGTATCAGATAATAGTGGTTGTTTTTATTATCACAGTACTATAGGCTATATATGATTTAGTTTGAATGCTACTTTACATTTATATAGGCTAGCTCACGACTGGCCGTGATATAATGACCATATATCACGGCCTGAAGTGAGCTATTGCTTTTATAAAACGGTTACCAAGTATGGCAATATGAAAGAAAAATACACACTCCAATTCAAATAGTTTTTTTTCTTAAATAATGATGTTCAAAATAAAAAAGTCCCTCCGTTGCCTTCTGCACAAAACATAGTGCGAGGTGGTTGCTATGCAACAACACTAACAGCTAGCAACCGTAGACAGCGTTGATCGATTATTTAGCTATTTATTTACATTAATTTGTATGTTGCCGTTTATTGTGCACCCACTGAAAAACTGTCCAGCATCAGTAGAATGGCTTATGAGGTTACTTGTACTAGGCTGAGGTATAGCCTACTAGGCTGTTTCTTGGTGTGGCGAGAATATTGCTCCACTTTCTCCGGTCAGTTGGTCTACCTGCTCTTCACGTAGCTCTGCATGTCGTCGTTTAGGTGCTCTTTTTTTTCTTCTGGAGATAGGCACTGCTCAATCCACTTCTCCATAGTAAGGCCACCCCGGAGGTCGAAGTTAACCTTAAATGTTTCCATCTCAAACTTTGTTAGTTAGCCTATTTAGTTTCGTAACGGACGTAATGTAACAGTTGTAATGGTTTTTCTCAGACGCGGAGGTATACTGACTTGTGAAAAGTAACTACAATTTTATTCTACCCGTCGCTCGTTATATCACGGCTAAGAACCAATCAGATTTCTTGATTTGACTTGTCCGTTTTATAAACGTATATTGTCCATTAATGGGTTGTTAAATCTATAGGAAAGCATCAAAAACATAAAACCCATCATAGGGTTTTGTTTTTAAGTAAATCTGAATCTGCAGATACACCTGTAGCTGTGAGGTTAATGTGTTACAAATGTACAAATGAAAGTAAATGAAATGAAAGTATTCAAATAAAAAAAGAGTAAGACACTCAGATACTGAGTATATAAAACATGCTGACACAGTTGGAAACACAATATGGTAATGATGTCAGAGATGGATAAAGTGCAATCAAATGTATATACTTATATATATTTGTGTACAGAAAATACTATTAACATCTAGAAATGATATGATTATTATTATTAAAGCAGAGAAGGTTAAAAATATCCTAAATGAGATCATCTTATATAACCTGAATATTGAAGATCACTGACACGTTTTTCAGCATTAAGGTGTTTCTGGCAGCTTGAAGTCCCATTACTGCAGTGTTAACATCGTGTGAATTGCTTCACACAGATTGAGCAGAGAGGATACCTTATTTTAGACTGAACCCAGACAAACAGGTTGTCATCAGAGTCTTTTAATTGATCATTTTATTGGATTGCAGCATTTTAAAGAGGGTCGCTTCAAAGTCAAATCAGCAGCAGCAATGTGAAATACAATTTGGGAGAATCTTAGCAAATGTGAAATTCTGCTGCTCATAACTAAAGGTTGTTTTTAGAGGAGATGCTCCAGGAGACTTTGGTTATGAGACATTCATTTGCCTCTTCTCTGGTGCTCTTACTCATTATTCCTGCTCCAAAAAGGCCCTGCAACAACACAAGCCTTCAAGCTCTTTGCCCACTTTATCACACAACAGCCTTCAGAATGAGCATGTTTGTTCTTTCATTTAAACTTCCCTCAGCTCTTTGCATAACACAACTGCTAGCTAAACTTAGTCAGACATCTTAAAACATTGGAAAATAAACATAAAAAGAAAATAAAAGGATTGTTTACCTTTGTCTCAGAATGTAAAGGGCCAGTGTAGGATTTAGGATTCATATGCACAAATTGAGCAATATTCATAACTTTGATCTGACTACGATCACCTGCATAATAAGCAATTTGCTCATTGCGCGGTTGGCGCAGACTTGCAATGAAAACAGCTAGTTAAACTTAGTTTCTCTTATTTCCCGGCTGGCTTGCCTGCTTAGGACAGCTAACATCTAATTGGTTGTTCGTCAAAAAGGTCAGCAGCAAACCAGATTAAAGTTGAACCATTTTTAACTCTGAGCACAGCCCTTGGTGCCATTTTAGTTAATGGTACGTGGCGTTGATGGTAACGCTTCCGCTAGTCTTCGAAGACAGTGCAGAGCCAAAAGTCAGCTTGAGAATTTTTGTGTTTTTTGCCAAAAATGTGCCTTTTAATTTACATATGGATCGGGTCCATTTCTTCTACAGTAGCTCATAACTGAAAAACCAAACTCTGGCTCTGGAGAGGTATCTTTAATGTTTTTTGATTACTTGATGGCCAGTTCAGTTGGTTGCAATCTGAAGCCTGACCACTAGATGCCATTCAATCCTACACACTGGTCCTTTAAGACTTTGACCTTAGGATTGCATTTATAAAGCACATTTTTGTCATATCTCAGAGGTGCTTTAGTGCATCTTTCCTGTTTTCATCAATTTGTTTTTAATGACATAAATATGTTGTGTTCTTTAAAAAAAATGTATACAGTAGGTATCCTGAATGGGAGACCCCACTCAAAAGCAACCAATCCAACCTAAGTAGTTTTAATAAATGTTCATGTGTGCAATGTGAGCTAATTTTGCTACGAAGGTTGTTTCTTAAAGTAGTATATTTTTGGTCAGTTGTCATATAGTATGTTTAATGCGATGCTATGATGAGGGTTAAAGCAACACTTTGTATGTCTTGCATAGCAGCGAACACTGTGACACTGAATTTGCTTTCATTTATTTTGCTCATTATGTATACAATTGACAACCTAAGCTAAGATTAGCCCCCATGAGCTAATGGTCACACCGGACCAAGCATGGCTGTAGTTGCAAAACACTTGAGTGTGCATTCAATTGAGAAATGTCAACCTTTCATTTGTAAGTGGGAGATCGTCTTTTCTATTCTTGTAAAAGTAACTGAGTTGTTTTGACGTCTTCTATTCACCTCTTAAGAGGCCTTCTTTATCGCCATCTCCTCTCTGAACTTCCGCCTGTGTTTGGTGACTCGGGCAGTTGTCAGGAGTGACCTGTGACTTGTAACCCTATCAGATGTAGCCGGCTAATTGTACACCAACCCAACCCTGGGTGTCTGTAACCGCATTCTGTAAATGTGAGCCCCACGGCTGCTATGAACACAGTGATTGGCGTTTCAGCCTGCCATTAAGTATTAATAACAACACCAGACCCTCGCTGTTCCGCTGGCCTCCTGGCACACAATAGTAACGTTGTAGATACTTTGCTGCACACACTATACATGCAGCTAAACTGACAGCCCAAATGTTGAGCCACAATACACGGCTAAAATGTATATTGATAAATCTGAGCAAAAGCTGCAATACATTAAAAAAAGGCTGTTTATGTCACGACCAACGGACAGCATAAGGAAAGACCTAATTCTTCCCTTCATTTTTGTTTAAATAAGTCAAAAATTCTATTTAGGAATGAGGCCTGAGGACATTCAGATGAAAACTCTGAAGAAAGAGGCTAAGGACTGTTTTGAAATTCATAAAATCCATAACACATACGCCGTCAATTATATGATAACACAATATTTTTCTGGGAAGCTATGAATAAATAAGCAATCTTCATATGTTTTAACTGTACAACCGCCAGTGGAAACCGGCTAACACACATGACAAGATCTGGCCCGACTATGCTCTACTAATAATTTAACATAAGTGAAGAAGGGAGGCCGCAATCAGTAATCAGTCATTACTTTCCACTGAGGACAGGGGAGGCAGAGGGCAGGGGTGTCCATTTACTCAGCCAGTGTGGGGGGAAAAGGCTGGGGCGATGTGAGAAACACAACGAGGGGAAAATAAATTAGCTTTGAGTGAGAAAGCGCTCTCAAGATGGTGGGAGTGGATACAGGCTGGGCCTCAGGAGGGGGGTCTTCTCGTGAGTACAAACAGTCACCCACCCCCCCAGGGATGTACATCTTGTCAGTGCCACGCCAGCGTATGTGACTGCAGCACTCAGCGTCCAGGCTGCAGTTCAAGGTCACACAGGCTGCGTAGAGGACAAACACACAACATGAAAACAATGTCTTACAAATATGACACGGCTCATATCCTCTGCGTGTTATTGTTCGTGCTACATGACATCTGATCGGGGCGGGAACATGTCGTGCTGTGCTTCTCCGGCAGCTGCCTTGTTTGTTTTCTTTAAATCACATGTTGACAGGCAGAAGTCTTTGTGTAACACACAATATGATATTTCAGTGTGTTTACACAAGCTGAATTATTCCAATTACACACACAAAACGTATGTAAATCAGCATTACATGCATTACATCTTTGATTTCAAATGTTACGTCCCTTAAATGAATTCTGTAGATTCTCCAGATTAACAAGGACACTGTTAGGGTAACACGTTAATATTCTTCAATTATAGTCATTTTTCAAACAAAGATTCACCTTGTTTTATTAGGTTGCAGCCAGAAATCTCAGAGTTGCATGTCACAAAACCTGGGAAGGTAAAACAAAACGAGTTAGAAACTAGGAGTAAGTAAAACGTGTATTTTTTAAATTTGGTTGAACTGTCCCTTTAACAAGTAGCTGACCTAGTTCTCACCAGTTAAGCCCCATGCCACCGGTACAGGGGGAAAAACGCAACATCTTACAGCGTCTGAGAGCTTCTTAACATTTAACAAACTATGAATGTGTCATACCCACTTAACGGGAATAAACTCAGCTATCAGACAATATTAACAATTTTTAGCTAAACGAAACACAAGGGTAATAACAAAGGCTCTGAATTAGCCGTGAGCGAACAAATGCTAACACACTTAGCCCAGAACTCACGGTATAATACCCTTATTACTTATCGGATCTGCACAAACAAGATATCGATTGGCAAGCTGAAATTCCAAAGATTCCAGAAATATAAGTATCATCACTGAGCAATCACGACTCGCGGCATGGGAAACAAAACCAGACATCACACCACGTAGCTTTACAGAGCAAACACGGCCAATGTGTCTTACCTTTTGCTGTTTCTGATAAAAAGCTGTGTTCAATGGCATTAAAACGATAACAACGCTGCTGAAGGTTAATCCAATGTGTCTGTCACTTTGAAATGATTACTGATAATCCATCTTCATATTTATGTCAATAACGGAGATTTCATATTAGCTGCTTCCGGTTTTGGGCATTCTGGCTACGCATCACTTATTCACCAACGGCTAATGTTTAGATGGATTTTAGGAACTTCCCCTCGATTCTATTGGCTCTAACGGTTAAAAGGAGGTGTCAATCTTCAAAATCGAACGAGGGGGGCCAGAGATATGGAAAATCCACCCAAATGACCAGAAGTGGGTTTTTTTTGGCTAACCCTCTCTAAAAAGATCAAATGTCACTTGTTTTGCATCAATCTTGATACAGGGTACTTATTATATGTTGTAGTTTGGATTCCTAAAGCTTTTAGTCTCCGATCCCATCATTCAAGGGTGGTTTTCACTATAGGTAATGTTTTTTTGGGACGGACACTATAATTTACATTTTTTGACTATGTTCAATCTGAATTTTCTTTAAAAAAACAAAACAAAAACAATTATAGATTCTGACTTTTCTACATCCAACTCACAGGTTTATCATTGCTATGAGAAAAAAGCTCATAAATACACTTCTAGTTTTTTTTAAAAGGACCCTTTAAAGTCCCCATATTGTTTCAGTTAGAAAACCATTCCTTTTGGATGTTTATTGTTGTGAATCACCTCTTGTAAAATGCTTTTTGATCACTTGGCTGTTCTCCTCCTACAGATTCAGTAGACATGAGGTCAGTGTTAGATTTTCATCTGTGGCTGGAGAGAAGAAATTCAAATGCATTCAGGGCATGCGATCTGAACGCGTTTCTATAATCCAGTCAGTGTTGAAGCCTGGTTGGTTTGCAGGCAACACTCATCCCTCACATCAGAAGTGGCTCGGATCAGAGAGCTGAATCCCTTCCAGCTCTGGTTTAGTTGCTCCATGACCAGCAGTGCATCAGTTGTTGATGCACTGGGAAGCCAAGTGTGGAAGCACATTAGTGTGTGAATGTAAAGAAGGCTGGCGCTGAGAAAGAGCAGTGAATCCTGTGTGGGTCAGTGCATCTAATGTTTCTATATGCGGACTCACAATGAATAAAATATCTGATAATTGTTTCTATTTCCATCTCTGACGTGGACTTTGATTTGGCACCAGGCGTGCATCCATTTTCTGCCGTTACATAATTAGAGGTCAGATGCTGAAATATTAATGGTAATTACTTACATTAGTATCATCATTATTATTCAGCCTGCTTAAGAGGTTAGTGCAGTAAGTGGTTGAGTGCACAGAGAATATAACTCTTACCAGCTTATTCCACACGGGCTCCTATCATCTGCTGACAGACGGAGGGAGACGGATGCTTCAGCTGTTTCTCAGAGGAGAGCTGTGGAGCGTCGGCAAGGTGACAATACAAATAAATAAACAGTTGTGTTGCACTCAATCATCGTTTGGCATTAGTAGTGAGACCGTATAGATGCTTCTTCTGTTTGGTTACTGCATGAAGAAGCCAAACAGAGTCATCAAAGGCTTTTATTTTATATCAATCTTCCTGACCGTTAGTCTAGATTTGATCCATCGCCAGGATCACATTTGTGCTTCAACTAGATGTGTTTTCCATGTCATTTGGGTCATCCATAGTTCTCCAATAGTTGTCCAACAGTTTTGTTTATGGCTAAATACCTGCAAAACAAATGACATAATGTTAACAATTTTCCTTTAGGTTTTGTCCTAATAATTTTGCAAATGACATAGGAATGGTACACATGCTCTTATCACTGAACCTGAATACATCCACATATTTACTAACACAATTTCGGACTTTTTTCTTGTTTTCTTGACCTGTTGCTCTAAATCAGGGGTGTCAAACTCAAGGCCCGGGGGCCCAATCCGGCCCGCGACTTCATTTCATGCGGCCCCACAAGAGCTTGCAAAGAATATCATATGTTTATTATACAGTTACATGCCGCTTTACAGAAGCACATTGCCCATAAACTACATGCCCCACAATGCATCTCAAATTAGACTTTTTTCTTCAGAATTTGGCTTTTCTTTTTAAATCATTTTGTGACATGCGCACTGAAGAGACTTGCAATTATTTACCCTAGACTTCTGCTTTCAGACGTAGTTAATTATGAAGTTATTACCCTATCCGATAATAATCCAATGCAGAGGTAATCATGTAATATAATACATTATTTAATATATATTATATATTTACATATGTATATTTATATAGTCTTGAAGTTACAACCGGCCCTTTGAGTGCAACCATGATGCTGATGTGGCCCGTGATGAAATTGAGTTTGACACCCCTGCTCTAAATGATGAAGACCGGAGCTTTGCTGCTAAATGGGATTAATATGTTCATTTGAAGACATACTGTAAGGGTTTTGAATGATAGCTTTTTATTTTATGGAACTACTTTTAAAAATCGACAGTGTTGACACAATGACACCTCTGCGAGAAATTGTTTTAAATGCTTCACGGAGCCTATGAGTATTAAGGGGTGCATGATCAACCAGAGCCGATTCAGTTTAATTAAACTTGGGGAATTGATCCTGGCCTCACTGTGAAGCAGCTGTGTTTTTAGTGATTTGGGAGATAAGGTAACTCTAACTGTTCCTGGTGTTTGCATAAACAGGCCCTAAAGTTACCTTGTAAAACCCAATATCCTTCCCCTCACTGAGCCGCTGCCCTCCTCGCTAACCACGCAGACACACTCAGATGTAACAAACCATAGCACTGTTTGCAAAGAATTGAATTAGCACGAAGAAAAAAAAGGAAAGAAAGTATGACTATTGTAATTTCTGATATTACCCAACAGACCTTAAACATGTCCCAAAGTTCATGGGACAAACCAAGCATGACATATATGTGCATGATAGATAAAAAAAAGCATTAATTAAGAAAGCATAGTGGACATAGGACAGCCTTTGAGTCAGGGCCGCCTCAGGGCCATCACTGAAAAGTACAGGAGCTGAAAGGATGACTCACTTTTGACTGACTCTTGGTTTGATTTGGCCTCTTAGTGTCTGTGTCACTGAGGGTACAAAATAAGTCACCAACTTCAAAACAGAGACAACTATATGCGAGCAGCGGAGTACGAAACACTGACCGCTGTAGGAGAAGGGGGTCAGGGAGGCAGATATTGATCCTCTTCACAAGTAATTGTAAACAGCTCGGAGTGAGTTGACATGCTGGCAGGCCTGGATAAAGGATTACTGAGAAATTACGAAATGTACCGTAGTGAAAGTAAATGTGACCGAACATAACATGCATAAATAGGAGGCATAGATGCAAGAGTTCCAGTTGAGCCAATGAGTCAGCTGCTCTCTTGAAGCTGATTCAGCGTTAATTTGCTGCTGTTTTGACGCTTTTCACAACAGTTTACCCTGTGACCCTCTACAAAGACAACTAACAACCATTCGTTAAAGGTTATCAGATGAGTTTATATGAGATGTGAGCACTAAAACATAAAATGTAATTTACTTGGAATAATTTTTTTCTGTTTATAGAGTACTGCAGGGATCATGTGTTTTAATAAGCCAAACCTTAGCATCCCTCAACAAATGGGATTTTAGCATTGGATTTTTGATTATTTCAGAAAATAAACACAAGTGCATGATACATGACAAGTTTTGTTCAACAGACTATTCAGCTTTTCATTTTGTTTTAGGTATCTATGTTGGACCACTCCCAGAAATGGTTGTAGTTCTTGTTTCTTGGCATTATTACTTATGTGCCCCTAGTTAACAATTTTGAACTCAACTAGAGAAGGAACAATTTACTGCCGTCAAAGGATTCTGTAGAAAGTGTTATCATAAAGAACATATTTGGATAATTCAACTAAAATAAAAACTGTGAAGTTGAGCTCTTCTGTTCTTTTGATGTTAACATTGTTGAGTGAATTGTTAAAAGTTAACGTCTCAGAGTTTACTGGAACTGCATGAGCACCAAACTTTAATGAAGACTGCAGTGCTACAATAAAATGGATTTAAATGGGATCTTTGTTTTGTAATCGTAATTATTCTACTGAAGTTATTAAAGAGGGTAAATATTACAAAGCCACCGGGGGAAGTAAAACACCAACAGCTGTACAACTCAGCAGTTGTATAGATAATTAGACACAAAACAAACAAGTCCCTGCCTCTCAAAGGGTTTCATGGATTTCTCATGTCAAATAACATTCAGTCTCTTTAATTAAAAGCGACTTAAAAATAATGATTAGATTTCAGCTTCAAAGGCCCTAATTTCACTGAGCTGTGGGTACAAAGTGAGCGCACGGAGAGAAATGTTGAAACATTATTATTGGCTGAGAGAGCTTGTTGCTGTTCTGGATCTGAGGCAGTAAGTCTGAGAAAGTTGACAGAAGTGACTCTCATTGCTGCGGCTGCTCCGTTCACATGACCAGCCAATGTTTACCTATTGTACGTCTGCTTTATGCTCCGCTGCCTTGATGGAAAGTTGAGTGCTGGCCTGACTCTCTAAACAAAACACGACTTTGTATTTATTAGACTTCATAATCCAGCGGGGCCTAACTGGAGTTTAACCAAATAAAATAGTACACAGTAGTGAGATCTGACGCTGTTTCATGTTCCAGAGTGTAAACATACACTGAATGACGTTAGGTCTCTGCTACACCGTGGCAAACTGACTCCGGTGAGGTTAGTCTGACTAGAAGTGAAGACTCTCTTTTCCTCTGAATGGAAGATGCCAATAACCTCATATCCTTGAATATTATATCATGTGTTTTTTTACAACCCAAAGCTTTTAGTGAGCGCTGCACACAGCTGCTCGACTAATGTATTACATCTTTCTGTTGGATATCTGAGATAAACTGAGATGTGTCTCAGGACTGAAGCCTATCAATAGGTGTTACAATTCCATCAAGAAAGGAGAACAAATATACTGCCTCAGTTTATATTTAAAAATGGTACTTCTCTACCTAACATAAGGCGCGTTCACACAAGTACTTTTCCCACAAAGGTTCCTGAGAACTACGATTTAGTTGCGTTCACACCAAAATGTCCCAGGAACTAAATTAGTTATAGAGAACCTTTTTTACCCCCTTTTCAGTCCCTATTAGAGAGCAGGGACTTTCGTGGGAGAAAAAGGTTCCTATGTCTGAATGGCTGGGCGGAATGCAAACCACGCCCCGTAAAACTCCCAAAAACGTTTGTGAAGCCGCCATTTTATTATCCTCGCATTGCATTATTAGCATTAGCATTAGCTCAGCGCAGAAATGCAGAGAGTAGGCTTTTTGAGACGCGTTGCGGCTCGCCTCGAAAGTAGACGAGAGTAGCCGATCGCAGCCGGGGAAGGTCTCAAAAAGCTCACCTTAAGTCGGACAGCTCCGAGTCGGCTTCTTCTTCTTCTTTTTCTTCTTCTTCGCCTTCTTCTTCTCTCGGTTTTTTGGTGGATTGCAAACCACTTTAAGGTGCATACCGCCACCTCCGGAGTCGGCTTGACTCGGTTTGCATTATAAAGAATGCACACATGTGTTTAATCATTAATGTCAGATATGTACTAAGTAAATACATTTGTTCCTGCTGAAGATTAGATTCAACTTTTTTGTTATTGCACATATTACAGGCACTGAGACAACGAAATGCAGTTTAGCTTCCAACCAGGAGTGCAACAAGCAGTAAAGTGAAAAGCAATGTACACAATCTATAGAATAAAATATAGAATGAATTTAATGATGAATAAACAGTGAGGGGTATGAATACACTAGATATACACAGCAGCCTGTGAGCAGTATGAACAGTGTGTATGAATATGCTAAGATACATAAAGTATGAAAACGGTAAGCAGTGCAAGTATAGTATAACATATATAGATATTAATTTCATGATGATAAACATTGTGGAACAATGATGAAAAATGTGAATGGAAGTGGCGACGTAAAACTGACACCAAACAACAACAAACTTTTGCCGAGCCAATTGGAGAGTTTCATCAGCAGCACCTGGTAAAAACCACCAATGAGCGCTCAGCTCGAGATACCAGCGAGTCGTTTCCCATCAAGCATTTTGCTTCCGCAGCCCGTGGAGAGGAACTGCGGCGCCTCGCCTCGCCTCGTTCTCAAGGCTGCCTCGCTCTCAAGGCTGCGGGCGTCTTTGTCCCGCGAGATTTCAACGTCTCATGTGAGCGAGCCTCCAGAGCAAGTCGGACAAAATGACTAACCATCATGCAACGCACGAGCAAGACGTTGATCGAAAATGCGCAGGTCTGCGCAGGTCTCGCTTGTCTCAAACAAGCCTACTAACTTTTGACAACACAAAATAAAACATGGGAGCGGTGGAGATGAGGAGGTGTCGGCGTTCTGGCCGTTTACTCGGAAGGCTTCAGTAGAAACTGCTGGGAGTGCCAGCAGCTTCTACTGAAGCCAGTCCCCAACTCTGGGGACTTCCGGCCGGGGATTTTGGGCGGCAGTATACGCCGTGAAGTTGTTTGCGGCCTGCCAGTAAACCCAAAGCAGAAGAAGAAGAAGTGACGTCAGCGGCTTCATTTGCCTAATCCTCCCTCAGGAACTAATTTCCGGTGTGAACGCGATCTGTACTTAGTTCATGAGAACTAAAGAGTTCTCAGGAACCTTTGTGGGAAAAGTACTTGGTGTGAACGCGCCTATTGTTATCTTCCTGTAGATATAAGAGAAGCTAAGGACTGTGTAAAACTGCTGGGCACTGTGGTTTTTTAACTGTAGGAAATCATGCTTTTGTTTGGGGACTATTTTCAGCAGATTAACACACATTTGGTTCTCAAGTGAGTATTTACTGAAGCAGGATGGTGTATCTACTATTATCTCCAAATAAAGAACAGCGCTCATGTTTATAGGAAGATTTGATATGATTTTGATAGTGCTTGGAACAGAATAAGATAAAGCTTTGACTGAACTGATCCTGTGATTAATAATATTTCATGCTGGAATGTTTTTGAGTATCTATATCAGGGGTACTCAAACTTTTTTGTTAAAGGTCCACTTGTGAATTTTATACAAGGTCAATGGTCCTGATCAATGCCAGTAAAGTGCTATATAAATACAGTTGGATTGGATTAATCTACCTTATTTGGGGGCCCCCTTCTGGTCCAGGGACTTGCCTGTCGGTAAACGGCGCCCCTGTATACACAGACTTTTTTAAATAATTGTTTTCCCTTTTTTAATTTTTTTTTATAATGGGACACAGGGTTCGGTCCGGATTGATTTGCAGTTCGGTCCGGATCCAGACCTTGGTCCGGAGTTTGAGAAGCCCTGATCTATATGGTATCTTTGTGTGCATTATACTTTAAGTATTGTTTGTAAACCCATCATTTCCATCTAAATCTTTTTATTTGATCATTAACAAAGATCATCAGTGTGCACATTTGTGCAAACTGACTGTTGTCATGTGGCTGTCTCTTGAGCAGTGCTGAAAAGTAAGTACATTTACTCAGTGCTTGAATGGGAATAAAAAAGGTGCCAGTACTCTAAATCAGCAACAAGTATTTGGCACAAAGTCATAGTATATCCTATAATGCTGGTGGGTTTGTCTCTTTACTGTATATTTTAGAAAGGCTCACTGTACTTAAACAAAATGACTCAGGATGCATCTGAGATTAGAGGGGGTGCAGTGGTAAAGTGCTATTTTTATAAGTGGGGAGTGGACCTGACACCCTCTAGTCTAGGGGGGTCCGGGGGCATGCTCCCCCGGGAACATTTAAAAAAAAATATTGAAGTTAGATGCATCAATCTGGTGCAATTTGAGAGCAAAATGAAGAGATATATGGATATATGGACCTCTCAACATCCATAATGAAACAACTGTAAACAGATTTACTTTTTCTTTATGGATATAAAAGAAAGTAAAGCTTGACTCCTACTGGCTGGTTAAATGACTCCTCGTCCCTGAGGCCACTACCAGTTTTTTGTGCCATTTTGCTGGATTTATTTGTCAATAGCGTTGCTGCACAAAGTGATAGCCCTCTAGTTTAAATCTACTACCCAAAAAGAAACATATGGAGATGGGTTACTATTTAAAAAAAATTGCAAATCTATTTGGGAACAGTGGGGCCGGGCCTGAAATCCTATAGGGGGGTCCGGGGGCATGCTCCCCCGGTAAGATTCTTTTAAAAATGTTGGACTTAAATCCATCAATCTGGTTCATTTTGAGGGGGAAATAAAGAGACTACACCCATATGAAACAAAAATGTCACATTTAAATAATCATAAAATCATAAGTACATGGCCATAACCAATAACATACAATATCCAATATGAAAAAACATTGAAACTTGTTTATTTATTTGTTTTTGGTTCATTTATAGTTGTGAGTGTGTCTGGGCTCCTGAATCAGCCTCTCCTGTCTCCCTCCTCTCCCCCCTGCTCCTCTTTGAGGCAACAGCAAAGACTAGTTTTAGCTCTCAACAAGTTTATCTTACCTTTTTTCACCTAGTTAACATTTTGTTTGTATTATTCATGCATATTTTACTAATCACTACCCCCTCAAATGGAAATATGTGTTTACATAAATGGTGACCGAACCGTTTGAGACCCACTGAGATAACTTAAACTAAGTTAACTATCTAAAGACTAATTTACCTCACCAGAGCTGTAGTTATCAGCCTCTCAGTCTGACAGCAAAGGACTCTCCCTCCACCATGTTGTTGAAACAGCTCCTTATATCCGTTAGCTCAGCTAGCTAGCACCAGATGCTAACAACAATACACGTAACCGGTGCGCGCGCTTTCTCGCTCGCGCCACACATACGTCACCAACACACACCCTCCCGAGCTTGAATGACACACAGAGACCAATCGAGGGCATTAGTATGATCTGTATGAAAGTGGCAATGTTGGCAGGCCACGTAATGTAGACAGCCAGTCACCCTCTGTGAGGCAGAGTCAGACCCACATTTGCGTTGCGTTGCGTTTACAATATATACGTATATTGCCGGCGGCTGAGTACCGGCATTTTACTGAGTACCGGCACCTTGCCGGTACTCAGTAAGAAGTGCCGGTACCACATGGGTAAAAATCAGAAGTGCCGGTACTGCGTACCGGTGAGTACCGGCCCAATTCAAGCACTGCATTTACTCAAGAACTGTACTTAGGTACAATTTTGAGATACTTTTACTTTACTTCAGCATTTCCCCCCATTGTATGTTGTTTTATACTTCTACTTTATTAACTTGCATGCATGTTTGTGCATGTTGTCCGCTGTGAGCACTGCTAGCTGCAAAACCTTTTCCATGAAGAGATTCTTGTGCAGGCTTTGACTGAATCAATGTTTGTTGTGTATAGCCTCTCTAAAATGAATTTCACAATGTAAGCTGCAATTGTATGTACACTAATCTATTTATAATTATAGTTATTATAAAACAAGCCACTCTGCAAAAGCACATTTTGTTTATTTTGATGCCAATACTTGAATACTTTGACCCTGGTTAAAATGTTTGCTGAGGTCTTTCACTTGTGTGTCTGTGGTCAGGTATTGCTACTTTGACTAAATATCTGAATACTTCTTCCACACTGGTCTTAAGTAGGACTGTCACTGTGGTTCTTCTCTCTTGACCTGAAAAGGAAAGGTATTGGAAACTTGTTCAGACAGTTCAGCTGAGATGCGATTCCTGGAAACAAAAGTTCTAACAAGGTCGCGGCTCTCGTGGTTCTCTACTTTTTTCCATCGCAGAGAGAAAGACTTCACAGGGAGAGTTCAACAAGAATACAAACTATTTTTACTGTTCGTGTTTCAAAAGTGGACGTTTTTTCCATCAAAACGTAAAATGTTTTATTTGATTTCGCTGCTTTTGATAATTTGGGATACTTTTGTGAAGGTTTTCTGGCAATGAAATTAGGCTTTATTCTTTTGATTGGCCTTTTTACTACTGTAATTAAACTCTCTTCACACACTCACCCTTTTCTTTAATTTCATTTTGTGATATTAAGTCTGAATAAACTCCTTTATGTAAGTCTCCACAGCAACCGTGCTAGTCACACTTCCAAATAACACAACGACGATTCTTATTTGTTAATTCACCAAAATATTATTATACCCGATTGCAGGCCTGAAGAAAAAAAAACTGTTTTGAAAGTTGGGTGTGTTTGAGGCTCTGATTGGGATTTGTTCAGTGATATCTCACAATACTGCCTGACAAGTCCCTAATCAAATTTACACTTGTGACACTCAAATGACGTCTCCCTAGATATGTATTCTTTCAGATATGAAACGTATTTAATTCACACGGCTGCATTTGATAAGCTATGGAAGCAATCTAAAAAAGAAAAGCCAATCAATGCAAGCCATATTATGTGAACTGACTGAAAGAATGTGCA
The DNA here is from genome assembly GCF_949606895.1 of Notothenia rossii. Classification (NCBI taxonomy): domain Eukaryota; kingdom Metazoa; phylum Chordata; class Actinopteri; order Perciformes; family Nototheniidae; genus Notothenia; species Notothenia rossii. The sequence goes on from NC_136906.1 coordinate 71,918,822, forward strand.
TTGCATTTGGCAAATAATGCAGAAATGTTGGTAATGGCTCAGACAAAATCATCTACAGTAGATGTTCTCCTAGACAATTCTTAAGAGACACGACATTATAGCCCACACTGAGCGGCAAATTGTCCGTGTTTATTTCTTCGAGAAATGTCTGAATGCTGATGGGTAATTTGAACCGACAAGCTCATTATGTGTACAATGCATGCGTTGTATATCTGTGTGTCCTATGTTTTACTGCAATTTAACTCTTTCTGCCCCCTTGAATAACCAGTCAAGCATCAGCACAGAGCCACTGTAGGGATGTGGTATACATAACCCCACAGCACGACACACAAAAACAGCTCGGTGTACCAAAGCCAAGTTTTGAGAATCAAGATCTGAAAATGTATCACCTGGCAAATGATGATCTGCTTCAAATAAAAAATGTAATCAAAAACACCAGTTGAAGCTTTATTGCTGGAGAACAAAAAGCTAAACTCTGCTGCTATAAAAAGCTGATTCACAGCTAGTCACACAACCGCACCAGAGAAACTCTCCCTGAGGAACTCACAATGTCATGAAACGAAGCTCTCACACACATTTCCCTCAGATGCGAGGGGGTTTGTACCAGCCGGCTGCTTATTTGCCCAAAGCAACGAGCTGTCTCCCGATGCAGCGCCCAGAGATGGTGGAGAAGCCTCAGTAGCCTTTTCTGCCTCGATACAGACATGTGCCAAAAAGCAAGTCTTTCCACATCAAGCACGGCAGTCAGTTCAGCGGCGTGGACAGCGTGTAAACACTGAAGTGAGAGGTGAGAAGCTAATACTGTATGTTTACGGTTCACAAATAAAACGGAGCGCTTTCATTGCCGTCCTTATCATAACAACCTGAAGTGATTTTCTCAGAAGTCACTGGCTGCTGACAGCTCCAACCTTCTCCTTGTGTTGAATGCTTTGGTAGCCCAGGTGTTGCATTAGCTTTACGCTACTCTAACTGGCTCAGAGCGCTGCAATGATTCGGTCAGACAGCGCCAAGCGACCGGCTCTCGTCTGGCATATATACCTTCTCCCAGGGGAATTTGTTTTCCAATTTATTTCAAGCATCTGCTTTATCTCTCAACAAGCCAACCTGGATGAAGTGGACTGTCACACACAGGGGGGCCTAATGATAATAACAATAACTATGATAGGTGTGTTGTGTTTACCCCCGAGGGCTGCTACGGGAGTGTGAGTTTATGAGTTCATGTTTAATATCCATACACAAAAAACAAACAAACCGGCACCCTGTGACAACCTTGGGCTAAACCAACAGGCTGCTAACCTGTTTCCGGTTGAATAATCCTCATATCAAAGCAGTCATTATGCTGGTTGTGTGTTGGTGGAAACAGTGATAGAGTATGGCTATTAGCTCTAATGGCTAATGATGCAGTTGGATTGGTGAAAGTTGCATTAGAAGCATGACATCACTGTGTTGGCCATTTATGAAACTAGCTACTATGTAGACTTTGCAATGTTGTCTATATTGGACCTTTCAATTCAGGCAATATATGGTGCCAATGAAAGAATTAGTGTGCATTGTTTAAAAAAACATTTTCAACTTAACAGAAAATAAATGATTTGAGACTCAACTTCAACTAGAATAGTAAAGACTTGTGACTTGAGATATTATGATGCGAAAGACTTGCCTTGGTTCCTTTTATTTCTTCACTTAAAACGGTAAATATGTGATTTTCAATGTTGTCAATGATGACATTACAAGTGCCTGTATAACGTTCCCTGGTTATTAAATGATGACTACCACGAAGGTAGGAAATACATTTTTAAAATAAAAAATAGCTTTTATAAAGTTATTTGTTATTGTCTCTCTTTTGACTGGATAGCAATAATTGTATTATAAGTTCAATTCATTGTCATAATTGTAAAAGCTTTCCGATATTTTTTACGACACTTCCAGAAAGGGCGTAGAATGAACCGAGGATAACCCCATTTGATCTTGTAGCAGATCTGAATCATGGGGTAAATACGGATCATTTTCTTACTTATGGAAACTTGGCAGAGGTCTAGTTCATCAAGTTGTTGAATATAATCCAGGGTTCGGAGCCGTCTTAATATCCACTTTCTTCTCTGGTGATAGGGTTTCAAGTAACCTAGCAGCGAGGCACCATTATTATTATTAGTGAAATTATTATTTTAAATTCTATTTTCTTGGGTACAGAAAGTTGTCTCATCTCTGCCCAGCATTTGTTTACTACAGTATGTCTGTTTCTGTAAACTGCAGCTACTTAATGGACTTATTGGACTGTAAAAAACAATTATAGAGTTAAAGGATATTTTTTTCCCTAAGCACAATTTCAGTTAAATTCAATTGATAAAGCCTCTCAGCAAATCTATGTATTTGTCTTCATGACATGACACTAAAGGCAACAACTCCCGCTTCGGATTGATCCAAACACAAAGCAGGGGGCATTTGAACTCCTTCTTTGGTCCTCGAACAAAAATAAATTTACACTGGCTTGCCACTAAACCGACCGGCTATTATTCCAGCATTAAAAAGTAATGGCCATTGATATTTATAGTCTTTGGTTACTGTGCTCCGTGTCAGCCCTTAGAAAGAAAACAAAACTGTTTTGACACACTTTAGTTTCAGAAAAGAAAAGCTGCCAATGCCTTCTCTTTGGACATTTCATTTGCTCGTGTGCTCATGGTTTTGCCTCACAGAAAAATGGAAAACTGCAAATAACTGTTGTGTGCCACAAGAAGAGTTCCACCGCTATCTTTTGTTGAATTATTAGAAGACACAATGTGACTGTGTCATGATCTAATGAATCAGTGAGCCGTCTGGCTGTTCGGGCTCCTAATGAATATCAGGCGGGAACATAAACTTTAGTGATGTGACATTTGCGTGTCCTTATTATAGTCGCTTTATCCTCCAGACTGTCTGAGTGTGCCAAATAAGATATACCACCCAATAAGAGAAAGTCAAGACAACCTTTGAGACAAAAGAAGCCAATTAAACACACTTTCCAGACACTACTGTATGGAAAAGATTCATGATAATAAATGGTATTATGTCATACAATAACTGTTGGGAAAATACTGAATGTACTCTTCTAATATCAGAGTAGCTCATGGTAACAAAGGCCCTACGTAGCTGTGGACGTAACAGGATGTGTGATTACCTAGAAGAGCGTCAGGACTGTTTTAGGCATATGATAGCTAAGTGACAATGAATAACATGATGATCGAGCCTCTATGGAGATAGACACATGACTGCTATGTTTATTGCTTACGCAGGCCTTAGCTAAACATTGAATACTGCTTTGAACCGGTATCTTGTGACTGCAACACTCTCTTGTATTTAAGGCATGTGAAGGACACTATTGGGGGAACTATTCGTCCCATGCAGCTTTGTATGTGATGACTACTTCCATTCTTGCAAGGGTAATAAATACATGTGTCCTGATATTGAAGATCAAGCCGGTGACGAGTGATATTTTCTTAACAATAACAAAAGCAAAATGTAACAAAATCACAATGTCGATGGTGCAATAAGCCTCGTCCGTACACTTCTTCAAGTAGGTTAAAACAAATATAACGGGTGCATTTGCAGATACTGTGTGACCCAGGTCTGGTGAGGTGAATCTGCAGATTGAGGGGCGGTGGAGCGGATGCTACCATGTCTGTCTGCCTGTCTGTCTGCTCCCGCCATATGGGCAGCCCGAGGCAGGTTACCTCACCAAGGTGAAAGTTTTACCTCAAAGTTAATACTGGATTTTCATTCAGTCAAAGTTTGGATGAAGTTATGACTATAATTAGTTTAATTAGGAGTTAGTCATCACGTGCAAAGACAGGTTTGCATGGAATGTATCCCTTTTTGGCTCAAAGGCAATATAAACAGCAGGCGGGCCTCAAGGTTACTTCAGCTGTCCAGATTGAAGATCTGAAGAAGACATGAACATCATTAATAACTCAGAAGTCATGATGATTGAGATACCTTAGTTGATGCATTAATTAAGGTATTGTTCCTGCATTAAGTCATGCTTGAGATACTATTAATACCTGTACATTACTGATAGTTCATGAGTACTACATGAATGTATTAAGTCATGCATGAATTCATGAACCCTTACCTTAAAGTGTTACCAGTAAAATGATGTCAATCGGCATTTTTATGTCAAATAGATTCAGTTGTTTGTTATTTCTATTTCTTTTTTTTAGCACAACAAAAATGAACACAATGACACACAACACACATACTGTATATTTTGTTCAGCACAGAGGGCGATCGGGAGCAGCAGACATTACAGTCAGGGTTCATATAACGCCTTAATAAGATCCATTACTTGATTTAATTGCATTTGTTCGCTAAGCCAGGTGCCAGTATAAGACTCATGCATCACATGACATGACATATGATAGCTTTACAATGTGGCGATGAGCCCAGGCACACGGCTCAGCAAGGACCTTGATGGGGACTTATGTCTCCAGTAGAAAGCTGTTGTCAAAGGATTGCACACACTCATTGTGAGTGTTCAAACACGATGTCTTATATGTCTTGTATGCATGCTAGGGTGTGTGTCTCACGTCGTCAGTTAGACTTCAATATGAGCATTCTTCTCTGTGACTTAAAATTATTATTAAAAAAATTGGACTCACTCATTACTAAGCTAAAACATCATTCAAATACCGTAAACATGACACAAAAGTGGTATTGATGATGTCATCTAACTCCAAACTAATTTCCCAAAATAAAAATTCCTTTAAAGTCAAGTTGTTGTTTTTAGAAATATAACAACATTTATACAAAGTTTTTTTTGTTTTTTGTATGTGAACACATCACATAGAAAACTTAAAAGGATCCCTGCTATGTATCTAATAAATAATATTATATAATAAAAATGTCTGGTGAGCAAACCAAGAACCTTTTATTTTGTATTGCTGTTGTTTGATTACTTGTTTCCATAGTAAGAAATTACACTCTAGTCCTAAAAGATGTATAGTCCCAAACATTGGTGAAAGTCTGATTTGTTAAAAGTAGAAGAAAAAAAACACAACCACAACAACATAAAGATACAAAGGATAGTACTCTGCAATATGTTCAGTACAGGATGAACTTTGCATTTTTCAATTAATTTTTGTTGTGTAACCTGGCACTGATGTTTATCATTGTCCCTATGTGTGCTCTTCTCATTACATCCAGAGATTTTCCATATTGTTTTCCTTTTGCTGTGTAAATTGAGCTGTGTTTGTGTTGTGCGTTTCACCTCTTTTTGCCAGCACATGTCAGTTTAGGACAGCATCTGTTCCCTGAGAGCAGCTGAACGAGCTGAACTGAGGCCAGAGCATGTTGGAGTATATCAGAAGAATCAGGTGACAGAGGCAGGTGACTGTGCTGCAGAGGCTGCAAATAGAGAGAAAATGCACCTCTTTGAGTTAGACACTGACGGGGCGGTGAAATATATACTGAGAGGAGGGCGGGAAGTCAAAAACAGGGATGAAAATAAATGTGTCTGAGGGTAAAATAAGTCAGCAAGACAAGCAGAAGCTATTTTTAAAACGAGCATCCAACTGAATAAAACATTATCCGGCTGTTGCCAAATGACCAGAATCACAAGGCAGGCGCAAAATAATCATGTCAAACTTTAACTGGCTTGTCACATATGTTTCGTTTTTAAATGACATCAAGCTGCACTATATTCTCATGCAATGTTTAATTTGCTGGACCGCAGGGACCCCCTCCAGTGTGTCAGGACTAACAACCATGAAATATTGTTTATGCTCATCAGTATCAGCTGTCTCTGCACCGTCACATGCGTCAGAGACTAAACACTTATTTCAGGTGCAGATGGATCAATGGCAGTTAATAGTGTGTGCATTTTTAGCAATTGTCTGCTGATTCACACTTGGCCCTATTCCTAGCCTAGATGTAAGTGTGTCACTGCTCTTTTTATATTCCACCAAAAATTATCTTCGTCATCCTCAGCCCCATCATCTGCTGTGACATCTGTGACTAATTATGCAAACTGTAGTCTGGGCGAGTTCTTCCCAGCCGCCGTCCATGATGTGCCCTCGGCCCTGTCACATAACTCCTTCCTCAACGCTTAAGTTAATATAACTGTCATTTATTTTCTTTGCATTGTTTTTTAGAATTATATTTACCACTATCTATTATTAAAAGTGGAAATCAAACTATTGATCGCTCATTTGTCAACCCTTTCTCCTGAAAATGATTTTCCAATAAGTTAACTTATCCGCTTTCTTGATAAAGAATCAAGAGAACGTTTTTTTTCGGATGATAGCCAGTTTTAAAGTTGTGGTTAACGTGTCAACAATCAACAATGAAACATAAACAAATGGTAACTTAGTAAAACACCTTGGTTCAGCTTTAAAAAAGTATTTGTTACATCACTCAAAGGTTGCATGTCATGGCCATTTCTACTGATCATAATTCCATTGTTGAGGTCTACTAGAATAGATTTATATTGTGCAATTTTCCAAACTCACATTGGTTTCTCATACAGCATCTCTCTGTAATGTATGTGTATTCACCAGGTGTTCCCTCTCTGTCCTAAATGGCTTGTTGGTAGTTTACTGACTGTTTTGTAACAATGTACAATTAGCCTTTACTCTATGAAATGGAAATACATTATCCAATAACAAGTAACACAAATATCCCCCTCTAAAAGGGAGGGAAATTACCTTTATAATTAATTTAACAAAATTACTTCTATTTAATTCGCCAAATCAATCAATTACTCAAAGACAAATAGACAGTGAAATACATCTAAATAACACAAAACTTAAATTTCCTCAATTGTCTTTCGGCAATTGTACAACTATTTTGAGGGGACACACTGAACTGTAAATCTAACTTCTCTCTCTCCTTGATGTTTTCCTGTCTTCATCTCCAAGGTAACATCTCTTCACTTTCTCCCGCCGTCTTTCTGAAATGTGACCAATTACCACAGGTGTCACTAACTGAGAGACCCACGGCAACCAATCAAAAACAAAGTAGCTTAAACTAAAGGCATAATCTGTGTATGTTTTTGTCTGTTTACCGCACTGTTTGCCTTCAATCGTGTTTGTAATTGTTACTTTTAAATACTTATGAAATCATTTACATAATTTTGACCATAGCTACAATAATTTTTAGCAAACAAATATAACAACTGTTTATACAATACTTTTGACAAACTACTTCCAGCTCGTCCATCTTTTTTAGCCACCAAATGTTAGCCACCAAAAGCCACGATTACTTTTAGTTAACCAAATAATGCAGCTATTTTTTTTATATTTGAGCATCTCTACAATCTTTCCACGTACCCCTGTTTGGGAATTACTTGTCATAGCTGTTGACGGAGAAAGAGGTCAGAAAATGGAGCACGTTGGCTGAGCAATTACATCATAATTCTGAGTATCTTTTTTTCCCCTTCATTTGTTATCATTCTTGGCAGCAAAAGGAAAGTGTTTAGCACCCTTGGCAGCTGGTTACCACAGGGTTTCAGCATCTATTCCCTAAAGAAACTATTTCAAATTCCAGGATCATATTACACACCCTACACATGTTCTCACTTTCTCTTCACTCTTTCTCTCTTCCTGCCAACACAGACACACTTTTAAAGCGGATAACCCAAATGGAGCACTTGAAACAGATACCTCTGTTATTTGAGTTGACCTCCTTCGAGCCTGGAAAGAAATCCTACATTAGCAATGAATACAAATTAAAGACTTCCTACCATCTGAATTAAGTTTTAAAGCTTTACACGTAATTCCCTCAATGGATCTTTTTTTAATTGACTACAGGTGAGATCATGAGTTATGTATTCAAAATCTGTTTCCCTTCATCTTTATTTCTTACCCTTTCATCCCACTATATTTCCTGTCCCCTCCTACCCTCTTCTCCAGCCCTCCCTCTCCGTTGTGTACAGTATCTGTGTATCTGAACCCCATTTTAGTCCAGCTGTGTTGTGAGTTTTAAAACAAGTCCATATCAACTGTATATCAGGTACATAAATCACGTGATTTATTTAATTAGCTAAACCCTCCCTGAGATCTCACACTCTGCCTGGAATGCCTTGCTTACTGACCTCATGGAAAACCACGGCCTGCCAAGGTTTCTTCTCATATCCCCTAAAAAGGAACCTTAGGACTCCTTTTGGAAATAGACCCTGATAGGGATTTTTTTTTTCACAGTGAAAGCCAAACATAAAACTAGGACGGTCGAACACACACAGACACAGATTTCTGCTTTTGATGGAAGCACAGAAAACTTGTGAATGCTGTATTGCGTGAGATGATGAAAGGAATTCACAACAACACAGGTACATTCAGGTTGGTGATGCCTTTATTGTTTGGGCCTCAGCTGTGTGCTGGACGAGAGCACACGCTCCCAGGCCGTATTTGGAGCCCACAGAGGGGTAACCGAGTTAAAGTGAACCCAGACAGACACTTTGCCAATGTGCTGTCTCCTCTGGCGTTACAGCATGATTGCTTGTGATGAATATATCCCGTATACCACTTTCTCTCTCTCTGTCTTCTGCTCCCTGCCGGGGCTTATAATGAAAGTTTGATTGGAGAGATTATTCTTGCTGCAACAACAGAGTAAAGTCAAAACAGCAGACATCATTACAATTACTAAATAATAAAAAGAGCATAGTTCAAAATATTCTGATCCAGGTTGAAAAGCCAACATACAGTACATGAAGAGCCAAAAAGTGTCTTGGCATTTAAAGGATGGACCAGTGATTAAAGTATCTTGGTTTTGGGATAGGCCCAACTTTAAAGCAACAGGGTTTGGTGCCATGAAGGACACTGTCACATTATATACAGGACGAAACAGAGATTTAAGCCCCAAAGCTGCACTTAGCAGAATACCTTATACCTGCTGAATTTGGCTAGGCCTCAAACCCATCATTACATAAACTCTTTATTATACCATCTCAATTTTAACTGTGGAAATGTATTTTGACATTAAAACGATGTGTTACCATCTTTCGAACAACTCCTCCAGAATGAAGGACAAAATATGTTCCAATTCCTGTGATTTATAACTTTTTATAAATATTGTTATATACAAGAGCAACTATATGTAAAACATATGTGTTTTTCCATGAGAGAGGTTGCTTGGGTTTGCTTTTAGCTAAAAAACATCTTAGTATGGGCACCTGGATAGCTCACCTGCACTGGGTGACCCATTTACTGAGGCTTATTCGTTTCCGAAGTGACCCAGGATAAAATCCAAACCAAGATAAAAATCTGATGGGCACTCATGTTCATCAAGTCATCCACTCTCTCCTAACTGTGTGGCTGTTCTATCAATTACAATCAAAAAACCAAACACATTTTTTAAATATATTTAGAAACCAACATGATGGATGACGGGGACGTTTTGCTGATATGACGATGAAATATCAGTAGCAAGGGCACAAGCAGCAGGATATTGTTTAGTGCTGAAAAAAAACAAAAAAAATGCAACAAACTAATTGTTTTAATTGCAAATACGTGCATATTTTAACTTTCAAACGTCAGGTGTTAGTCAAAGGATTCTTTCTCCCAGATCTACAACCTCAATCTTTTCCTTACCTTAAACCAACTAACAAAGTTGGAAAAAGTACTTAGATAAGTATAAGTATAAGTAATCTTATTACAAGTGAAAGTCCTCAATTAGAAAGTAGTTGTGGAAATGTAGTATTGTCAGCTAAATAGAATGCTAAAGTACATTAAATTACGTTTTACAGTATGCTGGTACCTATGGTTAAATAAAGATAGTGGAGTAAAAAGTCGAATAAATCGAAAATACTCAAATAAAGTACAAGTATGACAAAATAGTACTTAAGCACAGTACTTGAGTAAATGTTACTTTCCACCAGTACCAAGTGGTTCAACTACCTGAGAAGACAGGCTTCATTTGAAATGACAATACACAAGTGGAAATAGACACGCCATCCCTTCAAACGCTTTAAAACCTCGATGTTATAGGGGTATACTGTATGAAGCTTTTGAATTATAGGGGCACTGACATAGTTTTTAGCCTCATTAACTGATGGCACTAAAATATATTGGCATCCAGCTTTGCACCTCTGCTGCCCTAATGAGTAATACTGCACTGAAATGATTGAAACAGCAAAATATGCTTTCCCTCTAATCCATTACTCATTAGAAATGAATGAGGCAACCATGCTTCTTAGATTCATGATTGCACTCGTTGACTTTAAATATTGATATTGTTTTTTCTTCCAATAAAATGTATTCCTAGAATTCTTGGCTTTCACACACAGGGACATTACACAGCAGCTGTCAGCAAAGCCCTCCGGGTCAAAAGCCGGACGAAGTAATGGAGTGAGGGCGGGAGGAGCAGGGCTTGTGTTTGAGGGACTGAATAAACACTCAGGGGTCATCTGGAGTTTGAGGTGTCTGTGACAGAGTACGGATGTGAGTTTAAGTTAGAAATGGGACATAATGTGTGGGATATGGCGGCTCAATGTCATTTTGTGATATATCATCTTTGGGTGATGTCTGCGGAAATGCTTACAAGTGGACCAGAGCTACACTTTATCTTTGGCCAGACGCATCTGGAGATGAAAGAAGGAGGCACGCTGGGAAGCAGAGTGGGCTGCTGCTCAAATACAGTGTGTACCAAACGGTTGACACAGTCGCTGTTTATCTGCATGGATGTACAGAACATTCCTCCATCTGCGCAGTATTTTCTAGATGGCGTAAAAGAGTGACGTCACACGAAGCCGGCTGCTCGGGCCACCTGTATGGTGAAGAATTAGGCCGGCCATATACGGATAAATATTGGGATTCTGTGTAACACCTTGGAGCACATGTCAGCTTTGCAGAAAGAGTTTGTTTACCGACCAGTGCAAAGATACACGTGCTGACAGTCAGCTGTTAGTCGAGTTGTAAATCATCAGAACTGCTTCGAAAGGAGATTCTTTGTGTCTTTTTCACATTCTCGTTGTTTTTTTCTAAAGGGGCTCTTTTATGCTTTTTAGGGGTTTTCCCTTTCCTATAATGTGGTTTTTGTGCATGTAAATGGTCTTCTAAAGCTAAAATCCCAAAGTTCCCTCCACAGGGAGTTTCTCTCCCACAAACTCCCCCCTGATTTGCTCCATTAAACCTCTTTAAACTGTTTCCTCACAGTATATAACCATGCCATAATCCAAATGACAGAAGCTTTTACAATTACTCAAAATGTCTGAGTCACCTTCATTTAGCACCCTGCACTCACAATAATCAACAACATAGCAAACGATTTAATCTCAATCTCTGATATTATTTGAAACGCACAGTTTCTCCTTCAGCGGTGTTGGAGGATGCAGTTTCAGTTTGAAAATGTAATACATTGTTATCAAAAGCAGAAGAATAAAAGTACAATTTACACTTGAACAATTGTTAAAAGATAATCTATATGAGAGCGATATACTAATTGATTTAGTTTAACTATTTATTTCGAGGCTTTTATAAACGACTAAACCTCATTCGGAATTCTTCCGAAAGTAATTAACCACATGAGAAGCTTCCCTTCATTACACATTTAGGCAAAGACAACAGGATCCAGCCGTCTACTGTTTTCACCTTTGCCTCTCGGTCTGGAGTGAAACCCTGCCCCACACACACACACACACACGCACACACACACGCACACGCACACGCACACGCACACGCACACGCACACGCACACACACACTGATCTGATGAGTGTTTTATACAGTGTGGCCCTGGGTCCGGAGACGTCTGAGCACATGATCAGTCACCCCGGAGAGCCCGCCAGCAGCATTTCTGTTACACATCCTGAAGTCTCCTCTCCAGAGACTTTGTCTTCTGTTTGATATACATTATGTATGTGTGTAAACCATGGCGTGTTTCATAACACACTTTGTTAACCCTGTCCCACTGGTGTGCACATATCTTTCTTTTTATAGATGTGAAATTACACCATTGTGGTCTTTTGTTTGCGTGTTGTGGGCATATATTATTTACACATTGGTTACTTCCGCTTTTTTACAAATTCCTGATAAATTAGCCCCTGATAAATGTGCCGCCTCTGTGAGCATCCCACCCCCATTAGCTGAGCTGCGGAGCTGATGAATAGGTTGTGCTCTTCATCTGGTTGGCGAGAACAAATTGTGCCTGGTAATCAATGAAAATGTAATTGACTGACAGAGAAGCGGAGCCCTAACAGGCACATTATGCCATTCTTTGATGTTTTTTCAAAGCCTGTTTATATCCCTGTCTAATTAATCAGTCTAATGAAGGCTTTGGATGCAGTGGGTGGTGTTGTGTTTTAGAGACAGATACCACAGAACTGTAAGTGCTGAGCTGTCATCTTTGGAGGGAAACTCACAATCAAAGGATCAAAAGGTGAAACAGTAGCCAGAATCAATTATGTTATTTGTATTGGTAGAGATGACTAAGATTGGAAGAAACCATGAAATTAGAAAATATGAGTAAGGTTGAACATGGCATAGCACTGAATAAAGATGTGGGACCATCTGCTTGGATGAATAATTGGATTCGAAATTGTGAAATGAATTGCAGAGTAATATTAATTTGTTCACGACTTTACATTCAATCTCCAAATTATATAAGCAGTAATTCAGAACGGCAAGGGTATCATAAGGGAATATTCTCCTCTCTGAAAAATGATTTGTTTTGAAGAATGTAAATGAGCTTGTTGCTAGAGGTCTCAACGTAAATGATTGGCTGTAAATTACGCCTCAGTAATGAGAGGCAGCAGCGAGGGGGGAATGAGCTTTAGAGTATGCTGCACCTGTGCCCCGTTGACATTTATAAACCCGAGCCTCCCCTGCTTGTTAGTTTTGCGTAACAAGTCGTTTAAAAGCTCTTATCGCATTTCCACATTATGCAATTTTCATATTTTTCTTTCACATGATAATTACAGAAATTAGATTATGAGACGATCGACCCCGGGTTGCAGCGAAGTCTTTGATTTTCCTTTTATATGTTGCAACAATCATTACACAAATTGAGAAACTGAGCTAATTTTAGCGGGAATCACTGTTTCCTTCAGAAAGACCTGATGGCCTGTCATTTCCCACATGTCTCTTTTCCGTTTTCCCAGTCTATGCATGAAATATGTGCAAATATCTGCAGCCAAGTGTTCTGTATCTAAGCTTCAGCTGGTGCAAAGGTCTGGGGTTATTCAGATGTCATTCAAACCTCTTTGGACCGTTGTTTTTTTCACCTTTCAGAGCGGTGAGGCAGCACTTTTTCCTCTTCCTGTGCAGTGACGGCAATTCATGTAAACAGAGGCAGTGGCCCTGGTGGCACAAGCCGTGGAGACGTCCTGTCTTATGATAGCTTTGTCACTTTAGTGGGGGAGCAGGGAAAGGAGGAGGAGGGGAGGAAGAGCTTGTCATGCGGGTCGCTTCTCTCTCTCTCTCTCTCTCTCTCTCTCTCTCTCTCTCTCTCTCTCTCTCTCTCTCTCTCACGGTGGGTCTGCTGGCCTTGTCGCCTCCAGCTCCTGCGTCTGCTTTTGACATGCACCGCTGTCACTCCGGTCCTCCCCGTGTCCCGATCCTCTGCTGACAGATTCTGACAGGCCTGCAGCTCACACTGTGTTCACCTGAACACACTGCCCTGCTCTTTCTGTGATCAACGGCCACTAAGTGGATTTACTTACCAGCAGAATATACTTCCTCGAATGAGACTGAAAGAGAGTCCCCTTTAAATAGGAAATAACCAGGGCCGTCCCTGGCGAACATGAGGCCCCATGCAGGGGCACCGTAAGGGGGTGAAAAGTTAGGACGATTCTAAGGGCCCGTGACTGACAGGGGCCCAAACCATTTTAGAACATTAAGAAAAAAACGTTTAAGTAACCAACGTGATTATCTTTTCATGGGGCCCAAAATCCCTGGCCGCGCCCCTGGCCCCACGCAAAGTTATATGATGAGGCCCTCTGTTTCACGAGCGTCGACGGGGTGGGGGGGGCACTGCTAGTGGAGCCTCGCAGCGGCGAAACCGTGCCGCGCCACACATGCAGCGCATAGCAGCGCATAGGTTCGGCTCAGTTGAGGCACCCTCCGCCAGGTGAGGCCCCCTCCGCAAGGTGAGGCCCCACGCAGTCTGCATGATCGGCCTGCAGGGAGGGACGTCCCTGGAAATAACACACTCTTTCTTTTAGCATATCAAAGTTCAAATCATAGGCAATACAACTCACTCATGCTCAGTTTAACACTCAGGGTTTTTGACCTTACTCAGTCTGGTATGACCAGTAGCGTATGTTATCTTGGGTTTTCCATTTTTCAGTCGGTTTTCATTATGTAACTCTATAGCCGTCCTCTGCTTGTGCTTCCATTTTTCTTTTTTCAGTACTTATGAATTAAGTTAAAATAGCTCAAAGAAAACCTTTCAAGCTATTTAAAGTTATGGATAAATGGTTAAAATTGAGATAAATTGTATTTAAAAAATCATGTAATCCAGTTTAAAATATATATATATATATATATATATATATATATATATATTATATATAAGAAAAAGGGTTTTGGTCATCTTTAAGGCGGTTTTTTCACCAGAAAATCAGTCTCTTTGGTAAACATGTGCAGGGGTAAGATGTGAATAAAAATAGGCAATGCAGCTCTGAAGCTCTGTCTCTTTGCTCAGTGAGCAGGTCTTTCTTTTAGTCTTTAGTTCTTCAGGTTTTTCCCTCCACAAAGATATATATATATATATATATCACTTGTTATGGCTCTCATTTTCCCTCGCCCAACTGGGAAAGCTTTAAAGAGATTTGGCACCAGATAGACAGATGGATCAACCACACGGATCAGTGTGACAATAACACCAGAGCCCAAACAATTAAATAAACCCTCAGAGTAATTAAATTCAAACTGTTGGTCAACCTTTTCCATTTGATGATCCCATTGTTATCAGAGACATCATCTCGGCTCCTGTGTGCAGCAGGTCCACATGTGGGGAATATATCTCTCACTCTGTAATGATGTTGCATGGAAAGCTGCTTTCCTGCGCTATACAATAGGAGGGAGAGGATGACGTTACGTGACATAAGGTTGGCGCTTAACCTAAAATGTGCCAGAAGGAGGCTCAAATCCATCCTGAAATTCATGAGCTCTGCGGTGTGAGTGAATACAGAATAAGTCTGAGTCAGTCTGAGTCATACTGATATGAAATTGGCTGCTGGAGAGCACTCGCTGGTATTCTCCACACAGCCATTTCAGTCCCTGACAATACAATATTGAAATGAATATACTTTATTTAGATCATTTGAATAGAAATAAATATATGTCATGGTGACACATAGAATAATATTTAGAATGGGTTTATAATTTCTTAAAAGGATAGTTCGGTTTAAGAATTATAGTGTTTGTACAAATCAACACAGGCGGGAGTTTTACACTGGTTAATGAATCATTGAGATAGGTAATTAAAATAAAAAACTGTGCTTCAGAACAGGCAGTATGAGAAAGATAAAGACCATTTGAACATTAATACATGGAAACATGAAACAGACGAGGCAGAAAATATGAACCTGGAAATTAGCATTATATGTCCACTTCAAGCAGCAACCCTTCTGAACCTCCCAACCATGAAAGTCCATAAAGAAAAGTAAATACAAATACATATTAATGAATAAAAAGGAAGAAGAAGAAGAAGAAGGGGGGAGTGGGTGGAGAAAAAAGACGCAATAACTCGAAAAAGTAAACCAATAACAACAATACCAGTATTTGCGTATTAACATTCCTCTTCCTCATTTCCATATATATTTTTAATCTGTCTGTGGTAAATGGTTCATTGCTTCTTCTCAGTTTTATGGGAAATAAACTACAAAAAAGCTTCTTGTTCAAACTTTGGCATTACATGTTCTGTGCCATTAAGCTGCCTCATTAACTCTGTGGAAAAGTTATGTTCTTATTTGGGGGGAGGCTGTGTCACTGTTCAGAAGAGTCAATGAAGCACACACAAACCCACACTGCCGACTTATTGTATTCTGCTACCGGGCTCTTGTAATCCTCAGATTCAAAAGGACTGCAGGACAAAGAGAGATTTCATAAACCAAATAAGGACTAATATTTGCACGTATTCTGCTCTGTCAAGTTTATTTGATCTGGAAAAATGTAGAGGACTAATTATGTGAGAATGTATTCATTAGCTGAGGTCACTTCACAGAGACCTATCGTCAATGAATAATTCAGGCTGTCTCAAACACACACGGCATCAATGCTCGGACAGTCCCGCCGCATGGCTGTGCATTCTCATCTTCAATTTCCTTCTTCCGCTGTGAGATGAAGAGTCTTTGAATGTATAAGAAGTAAAAGAATACAAATGATTTCTATGTGTCTTCTCTGAGTTGGACTATCTGTCCCAGCCTGCAGCCTTCTTTTCTCAGACCCCTGTCCTCTGCACTGTAGATTTAATTAGTTCTGCCCTAGTAACCCTGCTCCTTTCTCCATCTCCCCCTCAGGATATGGACATGCAGCCCCCAGCACAGATGGAGGGAAGGTGTTCTGCATGCTCTACGCCCTCCTGGGCATCCCTCTCACCTTGGTGATGTTCCAGAGCGTAGGTGAACGGATCAACACCTTCGTCAGGTTCCTGCTGCACCGCCTGAAGAAGTGCATCGGCATGAGGCACACCGAGGTGTCCATGGTCAACATGGTGACCATCGGCTTCATATCCTGCACATGCACGCTGTGTGTGGGGGCGCTGGCCTTCTCGCACTTTGAAGGATGGAGCTTCTTTCACGCTTACTACTACTGCTTCATCACGCTCACCACCATAGGCTTCGGGGACTACGTGGCGCTGCAGAACGAGCATGCGCTGCAGACCAAGCCGGAGTACGTGGCCTTCAGCTTCATCTACATCCTGACGGGCCTGGCTGTGATCGGAGCCTTCCTCAACTTAGCCGTGCTGCGCTTCATGACCATGAACGCAGAGGACGAGAAGAGGGATGCCGAGCAGAGGGCTCTCCTCGCTCATAACGGTCAGGCAGGCGGACACATACACTGCTCTGTAGACCAGGCCTCCGACTCCTCCACGCCCTCGGGCTGTGGAGGGAGCGGGGTTGGAGGAAGTGGTGGAGGGGCGGCGGGCCGGGGTCTACGTAATGTTTACGCTGAAGTGCTCCACTTCCAATCCATGTGCTCCTGCCTTTGGTACAAAAGCAGAGAGAAGCTTCAATACTCCATGCCCATGATCATACCGCGTGACCTCTCCACCTCGGACACCTACATGGAGCATGGCGAGGCGTTCTCCAACCCGCTGCACTCTAACGGCTGTGTGTGCAGCCTGCAGCGCCACTCAGGCATCAGCTCAGTTTCCACTGGTCTGCACAGCATCAACACTTACAGAAGACTCAATAAACGCAGAAGCTCCATCTAACCTCGGTGGACTTTATGTTTTTCTGAGGTTAAGTCCTCAAGGAGGAAACTGCTAACATTAGCTGAGGACATCCGAGGAATACTCCAGTCCTCCAGGGACGCAGAACTCCCGATGTTTGCTTCTTTCTGGCACTGAGAAGCCTCCAGACTCCATGTTTTTGACTTCCATTAGCTAAGCACAAACCATCGAGCACTAACATCATTGTTGATGTCACGGAGAAATAATGCTAATGGTTGTTTAAGAAGCATTCTCAACACACGAACTCTGAAACTGTTGCTGCGTGAAGACAGGGGGGAAAACGTGTGCAGCTCTCTTCACTCGTGAATTCTTATATTAAAATAATATTGAATTCATTATTTTCTTTGTTCAGACGACAGAATTTACTTTTCTAGTATGAAAAGGGACAAAGTACACTGTGAGACACCTTTTTAAGAGGGATTGTATATATAATTCCCACTTTTTCCAAGAAAGGAATCTTTGGTTGTACGTATTATAATCACTGCAGTGAAATGAAAATATGTATATATTTGGACACTTCACTTGTAGGCATTATGGAGGAAAAGCTTATTTTTTCAGTGAAAGATTTCCAAAATGTCCTCAGTGTCCTCCTGCGTGTCTGTTACTGAAGTTCAGGTTCAAGTCAAGCCTTTCTGTCTGTTTCATGTTTTTTCCTTCCATGTTGACAGCATTTGAACGACGATAGAGAATGATCGAGCAGGTTCAGCTTTAAATGTTTTGTTAATAGACGGGACACATGTAGCTCTGTCTCTGACTACTAAAGGCCTCCCTGCCGACTCTTTCAGACCTCACCACTATGAATCTATCGTTCATAGTTCTTCCATACATCAAACTATTTGATGTACCTGTTGCTCATCATATGTTTTCATATAGCACAACTATATTCTGATAGTTTGACCGTGTAAGCTCACATTGTGCATAGTATATAGAGAGTGATATCTTGTTCACTGCTGCACCTTAGAAGACTTTAAAGTTTAGGGCATTCTGTGCACAATTTTATTTTTGTATTTAATCCAATCACTTCATGTTTTGTTATGTAAATCACACACTTTAATTCATTGTTTCATTTGTTATCAGTCCGAGAGGTTTACTCTGCGTTGTTAATGGTTGAGAATAATAGCCGTACACCTCACTTGTGAAGATCTGAGTTTGCACCTCATGCCCTTTGGCGGGTCTTCGCTCCACATAAACAAACTCCATTAACTGAGGTCTTTGTGCAGTGTTCCTTTGTGTTCTTGTTTTGTTATTTTTTTCTTACATAATCATTGTTTTTTACTTAAAAATATCTAAATCTTTTAGACATATAACCTTCATTTCAGTCACATTTTCACCTTTATCTTTTCTACTGGAAAGTTCTTATGAACATTGTTTAGCCTCTCTAATGAACTGAAAGAGGGACTGGAGCTTTGTGTGGCTATACATACTATGGATTTTTCTTCTATAATAATAAAGTATGATTTAATTTAAAACAAAAGTTTATTTCATTTCAGTGTCCAATGGTTTGTTAATGTTGCTGTTATTATTGGTCAAATATTCATACATTTCATTTGACCTGTTAGTCTTTTACATCATGAATCTAAAAACGAGTTCAGCCAAAGAGAAATAAGGGATCTGTTGCAGTCCATTCAACACTAATGCACAGGTTCAGTGGTTTAGTATTACTTACTATCACTATGACGTTTCAGTAAAGGTGAAATGAACAACTGTAGCCCTTTGGACCATCAGGGAATGAATATTAGATGAATAGAGATCATTTCTTCAACAATTAAAGAGCAGACATTAATTCAACTGAAAGCTGGAGCCAGTTTCACAGACCAAAGAAAGATGGTCTTCATTTCAATGCCCAGATGCTAAATTGCTGAACTGCTTTATAGAAATGTATTTTTTATCACTTGCATCAATTGCATCATAATTTTTTTATTCTCATATTTTTCTCTATTTTCTTTTTTTCAGCCAGACACATTTCTGCTCCTGCTTATTTTCAAACCATTTTGTAAAACACAACAAATAGTTTTTTTTTATTTACACGACATGCATTATAAATGAAGCTTGTCAGGGGGGGAATCCGTCTTGTAAAGTAAAACCCTACCTCCATGTGGCCTGGGCTGTTCGGACACAGTTGCAACAAATCCCTGCTGACTGTGTCACGACCGCTTTCATCATATCAGAATCAGAATACCTTCATTAGTTACAGCGGGAAAAAGAGCCATAGACAGCTTAATGTTACATATCTTAAATATGTGACGTGCATTAAAAAGAAAAAAGTACTAAGTTATGATATAATTAAAAATATATATAATACAAAATAAAAGGTAAATAATTTTAAAAAATGCACATTCTGTAACAGTTCTTAGGATTTAGCAGCCAGGTATATATTACACAGTTATTAATGGCATCTATATATATTGCACATCGTTTGTTGATATTTAGCAGCAAGGGGTGATATTGTCTGTGTGTGTGTATGTGTGTGTGTGTGTGTGTGTGTGTGTGTGTGTGTGTGTGTGTGTGTGTGTGTGTGTGTGTGTATGTATGTGTGTGTGTGTGTGTGTGTGTGTGTGTGTGTGTGTGTGTGTGTGTGTGTGTGTGTGTGTGTGTGTGTGTGTGTGTGTGTGTGTGTGTGTGTGTGTGTGTGTGTGTGTGTGTGGGGGGGGGGGGGGGGGGGGGTCAACTAGGGGCGTGCTGGTTGTATAGTCTGACAGCTGCAGGAAGGAAAGACCTGCGGTATCTCTCCGTGAGACAGCAGGGGGTGCAGCAGGCTGTCACTGGAGGTGCTTCACAGTGAGGACAGGGTGTCCTGGAGGGGGTGGGACACATTGTCCAGCAGGGAGGACATCTTGGCTGCCATTCTCCTGCCTCCCACCACCTCCACAGTGTCCAGAGGACTCCCCAGGAAAGAGCTGGCCTTCCTCACCAGTCTGTTCAGTCTCTTCCTGTCAGCAGCCGAGATGCTGCTGCCCCAGCAGGCCACACCATAGAAAATGGCTGATGCCACAATAGAGTCATAAAAATGTCTGAAGGAGTGCCCCCTGCACCCCGAAAGACCTCAGTCTCCTCGGTGGAAAGAGTCTGCTCTGCTAGCTGAGTTTTCCACAGTCACATAACCAAAGTAAGGACAGAGTGACTTTAGGTTTACTCATCTCTCTTATATTTATCATATATCTGTCACTTTTCAAAGTAGGACATTACTTTTCATCCTTCACCCTGCAAGGCGTGACATAAAGACAGATCTCCTCCGCTCTTCTTCATCTTAACATCACCTGTCGAAATCAGTGTGTACAAAAAAAAAAGGTGGCATGGGAGCCTCTTTGTCGCCCGGGTCCCACACCTCCAAACGGCCTCGGTCCTTCAGACAGCCGAGGAGCAGGGAGCCTCCGGGACCCGATGAAACCCGGCCATCCTCATTAATACACTGAATAAATGGGCAGTGTTTCAAGGAGTAAGAAAGTAAACAGGCAAAGTTGTAGTTTGTGTGTAATTCAATGTGAGTTACTCCTTCTCACATTTTCGGGACACATTACAGGGAACATTCTGTCCTCTGCATCTACAGCCCTGATAATACTGTAAGCCTGTTTTTGTCCGTTTATTTTGATCTCTAATGCATTTGGTCCTTTGGTTTTGAACTATGTATTCATATATTGCAATGCCATCCAGATGTTGTTCTCTGTCATAGTTAAAAGCCACTGATGAGCACTCCTTCAGAGCTGTGTGTATCTGAGCAAAGTACAGAAAGTACATGGATTGAGGACACAAATGACATCTGACAGGCTGCAGTTCTTCATGCTTGGACGGTCAAGCATTACAAAATGAGCAGAGGGAAAGATCTGAAGTGATGCTTACGTTCTGCTGCACTTTAAACGTGCAAAGACCCCAGAGAAGGTTAATGACAAATCTTTAGACGTGTTGCCTGTCATGTACATTTTTTTCCTCACTTCAGATAAAGATTTTCAGAGGTGACATTTGAGTGGAAAGATAATTTGCAAGGCCTCATGTAGACTAAATGTTTTCCAGCGTAATTACACAGCAACAGTATAGGAGCACTCTCAGCCGCAGAATGGTTGCTAATCACACTTCAAAAGTTTATCCACGACCAAGAAACCAGCGGGAAAAGGCTATCTTTAACCTCGTAAAGACACTCAGAAATTAGCAGGCTGTCAAATCAAGGCATTGATTTTAAGAGAAGAAGCCATACAACTGTTAAAAGGGGGGATAGACAGAAACATACATACCTTGTATACAGGCTATTTCTCAATACATGTGAGGTTTATGCACCTTAAAATGTGTAAAGCCATTTCCCTCAAGTTTTTCCTGTCACTCTTTTGACTCCTGGGATTGGCACCTTGTGGAATATGCCGTCAGTATTCCAAAGAATAATCTCTGTAGAGTCCTTTTCAGAGACAGCAGAGCATGTTCACAGGAAGAAATGAAATTGGAGTGGAAAACGAGGGGTTTTTAGTGAGTGATGGGTTTCTAAATGTTCCATAGCCTCCACCTATGAATGTCCAGTATTCCGTTTATCTAATTGCATTGCATTAAGCCAGTGGTTCTCAAACTTTTTTTGTCAGGCCCCCCCTTTGGAGAAAAAAAAAAGTCGGGCCCCCCCAACACAAATAGTCAGGCTCAGTGGCGGCGACAGAGATTTATTTTGAGGGTGCTGTGGGGTAGCTTGACGTTTCATAGAGGGTGCTCAAACATTTAGGGTTTCCCATTAATGTACCGGTCGCTACAGTGGAATTTTCTACTGCAACAATCCCCACGCATATACACAGTTTACCTGCGACTGTTACAATGAAGGCTCGATAACCAGCTCACGGCATATAGGTGTAAGCAGGGTTAAAGTGCTATTTTTATAGGTGGTGTGTGGACCTCATATAGGGGGGTCCGGGGGCAAGCTCTCCTGGGAAGATTTGTTTTTAAATATTGAAGTTAAAAGCATCAATCTGGTGCCCTTTGAGAGCAAAATGAAGAGATCTATGGATACATCTCAAAACACCCATATGAAACAGAACTGTAAACAGATTTACTCTTTCTTTATGGATATTTTACAAATCACTCTCCTTTTAAACTTTATTCTTTTTTTACTGTCATATATTTCATACCTGTTTTTCATTTATCCACTTATTTTTTTATAACTATGATGATCATATAAACGTGTGCCTTGGAAATAGCTCCCCTTTGACATCAGGACAGCAGAAAGCTTACACATCTTCCGGCGCAGACTGAAAACTCATCTCTTTCGACTCCACTTCGAGCGACAGAATTACTAACAAAGCACTTATATACTAATAAAGGGCTGGCTTATCTAAAGCCAGTTGAGTAGCACTTGAAACGTTTTAGCTCTATGAAACCTGATGTACTTATATGATTCTGTTCTCTTGAAGTTTGTATTTTGTCGGTCGAACGCACGTATTGTAAGTCGCTTTGGATAAAAGCGTCAGCTAAATGCAATGCAATGTAAAATAATTGTTTACATTAAGGGTGACCAAAACGTTTGAGACCCACTGAGATAACACTGAGAGTCCTTTAGCTCACTGAGTCTCTCAGTCTGACATGAGAGGACTCTCCTCCACTTTGTTGTCTTTATATCCGTTAGCGTAGCTCGCTAGCACCAGAAGCTAACAACAACAATCTCCTGTACCGGTGCTCTCTCTCTCTCTCTCGCTCGCGCACGCACACAAAATGGCTCTTTCCACACACACACACAGAGCCGAGCTTTAACGAAACACAGAGACCCAGACGTAATAGTACTATACTGTATCATATTATTTTCGAATCAATCATTTTTCAAATTATGATTTTTCTTTTTAATCTTTTTATTTATTTATTTTTAATAACCATTTTTCCTCCTGGTCTCTCGCGCCCCCCCTGTCATTCCCCCCACTGCATTTAGCAAACACGTCTTTCTACAGAGGGCTGAAAAAAAATGCCAAGATAGACATGAATGGCCTGCCCTGCTCTCTGCTGTTATTATTTAGAGGGGAAATGCCTTTTTATGTTCTGAAAACCTTCTCTCCTGATTAAGCAAGATGGTGAGTGAGGTTACTAACTGCCAAATGCATGCTTTCTCATAGTGCTTTCTTGAGATTGACAGCAAACAAAAAAACACTTGAAGTAAATGTCACACACTAATTGCTGCCACTCATGAAAGAAAGAAATCCACAAGCTGTCCCCTGTCAATGAGAAACGTCAATCCCAATCTGTAAAAGGGGAGTTCATCTCTCCCCCTGTCCTTCTGTCTTTTTATCATTTCACTTCAGAGGTAAGGTGTTTTACTTTAAAAAAAAAGGAATGATCTTTCTTTTATTTACAACTTAAACATTATACAAATGTATCGGATGTTGCTTGAATCGGTTGTAAAGTAGAAAAAGTGGCGCACTATGAAAGCAGCCAATGCCTTTAGAGCGCCAACCTACAGTATTGAAATATCATTGTGGACATGTTACGACCACATGTCCTGCTCCAAGCAGGAAGAAGGTCCTTATATTTACATTTTATATTTATATTTATTTATCTAGCTTGAAGATACATCCTGTGACCTTCGATAAAGCAGCTTAAAGAAAATACCATAGGTCATAGATTTTATGATCTCCATGACAGCCGAGAGATTCCATTGTGAAGAAAGGCGATGGACTTGAGAAGCACAAACATAAATTAAGCCTTGTTGTTAAGTTATATAATAATTGAGTTTGAGTTGATTTTGATGCTACTTTCATGTCTGTCTGTTCAATATACAGTGTGTGTTTCTCAATCTCGAGTACGCTTGCTTAGTAGCACGTCTTCCGAGCGTCTTGCTTCAGAAGCGAGGCAAGAATACTTCCTGGCATTTGAAAAAGTGGTACAGGCCAGCAAGTGTGCAAGTGTGCGTCATATGAGAGGCCCCGCCTTACATTTTCTGCCACAGATTTGGGGAAATTGGTCCGTGCGCAAAGCATTGTGGGGATTTTAAGACCGCGGAGTCTACACATGTGCAGCCTCGAAATTTCTCCAAACGAAGTACGCCGGGCTCGGTAGAATTCCATGTGTGCTGGACATTGGAGCAGTACTTCGGCGGAACTCAATGACGTAGCATCCTTGAAATATTGGCTTGGAAGCCAGTTTCCTCGAGATTGAGAAACGTCCCCAGTATATCAACCAGGCTAGCTGCTTCACCTAGTTTTTAGGCTAAGCTAATCAGCATTTTGCTTCATATTAAAGGGGACCCATTCTGCTTTTGCTTTTTTTCAAACTTCTATTGCCTAGCGCTCAATCACATAGTATGTAGCTAAAATAGGTGCTGCAGCACAGGCAGTATGAGAAAAATAAAGACCTTTTTGAACATTAAAGCATGTAAACATTTCACAGTAGAGACACACAACGCAACACGTGAACATGAGCATAATAGGGCCCCATGGAGGTTATTTTGATGCTACTTTCACGTCTGTTCAATATAACAACCAGGTTAGCTGTTTCTTATGTTATAAGCTAATCAGCAGCTTGCTTCATATTTATTATAAATATGTTCAAGTGGTATTGAGTTCTTATCAAACTCTGGGCAAGAATAGGCACGTTTTCCTCAATGTTGAATGGTTTCTGAGCAGTTTATAGCCGTCACAGAAGCGTTAGCTGTTCAAATGAACCAGAAATATAGGAGCTGCAGAGATGATAGAGATAACCTAATGGCAGACTATAAAAATAATAAAACATTTCTTCAGAAGTCAAAACACATTGATCCTGCTCCATCTTCATTTTAGACTTGAATCAACTGGACACCCGGGTCTGAATCGGCTGGCTTCAGCTGTAATGTGATTATTTCAACTGATGTTGAGAGAAAATGGCATCCAGCAACAGGGATGCTGGGGAGTTTCTCATGTTATGTGATGGTCTGATATTAGTGGTGTTACATAACTGTGACCCCCGGCTCTGCAGCCGCCCCTCCTCCTCCTCCCCCTCCTCCTCTGTGATCATTCTGCTCGCATGGCTTCAGACATGAACCCATCTTTGTGGCCAAACAAGCTGTTGGCACTTGTGAGATGTTCTTTTGATGCGTTCATGCCGTCAGCTGACTCGAGATCAGGCGGGAAGTTGAATCTGACCATGGTACTGATTTCACTGCAATCACATCATGTGCTGCAAAAATACTGTAACGCTGGGAGAAGTATGATGTCCGGTCTGTCTCTGCCATGAAGAAGCTACCATCAAATGGAAAAGGACTTTATATGAGGTGATGCTTGGTAGGGAAAGGGATGGATTTATGTCACCAGTTCTGATATTTTTTTTTTTCTCTTTTTGCTCTTTTGTTAAAGGTGGGGTAGGTAATTTTGGAGAAACCAGCTCGAGTGCGCTAGAATTTGAAAATACACAACCGGAAAAAATCTGCCACTTCCTTTCAGAGCCCCTCCTCCAACACACATGAATGCGCACATGACCAATGAGGGCACGAGATAAGTTTGTGCACAGATGGAAGGCTGACAGGCAGGTAGGCCATCCAGTTACTTTAGCCGAGCCGGCTCAAATGATTGGTCGTGCTTTTTACAGCGCTACGGCTTCCTCCGATTTTTTTATGGATTCTTTGTCAAAGCACTTCAGATATTCATTGCTATCGGGATGTTAAGAGCATTCCATGGAATATAACAAAAAGTGTATCTCAAGCCGGTTTCTCAAACTTACCTACCCCACCTTCAATTTATAAATATAAAATCCTTTGACAGAGGATCATTTTATATTATTATTTTTTATTTTAAATAAAATGTAATCACAGGAATGCAGGCAGGTGGACCCAAATGCAAAAAAGCGACAAGATTGTAAAAGAAACTGATTTAAAAAATGGCAAGCTTATGACACAAGGAGCCAAAATGACAATTGTTAATACCAGGAAACACAGAGTGAATGGAAATTCACCCGTGTATTATACAGAGAACCTATTACGAAAACAAGACACAGCTGGAGTAGGCAGGCTCTCGCTTAAGTAGGGACACACAAGGATTGGCTCATAAAGGACACTAAACAGAACAGGTGAGCAAAGGCTGGACATGTCTATGGAAACATAGACAGTTTTAGTAACACATAGAGTTAGTAGCAATAAACATGCTGAAGGTCAAAGGTTAAGACGGTTTTTTCCACTGCTCTAATGCATCTCATATACTCTCTACTGAATATACAGAAGGGCCCCAAAGGAGACCAACCACAATGAACAGTAATTACCTTCCCATGTATTTTTTTTAAAGATACAAACATTTGTGACATGCAGTGGTCTTAAAGGGAGAATGTCAAGTGGATGTCCAATCAGTGTTGATGGTAAATGTAGTCGATAATTGACGTAATAATTCCTCAGTGCGTCTTGTATTGACAAAGAAAACTGAGTTAGCATCCAGAGCCTTCATTTGACGTGACAGTGAGTTGGATACGAAGAAGAAGTACTTTCAAGATTACATTTTAGTATCTGAAAGAAATGTAACCTGATTACTTTCCGCAGTAGAGCAAACAGGTTACATATTCAGGCAGTAGCCTACAGCAGGGGTACTCAAATACAAATGTTAAAGGTCCAAAAAAAAGTTTTTAATAAGACAAAGGTCCGATTATTATGGTCATTCAACATTTAAAAAAAATTGCAACAAGATTCTTAACACGAGGTTGCAAAACCAAAAATAATCTGTATGCAGCAGTTT
Source organism: Notothenia rossii (assembly GCF_949606895.1). Taxonomy (NCBI): domain Eukaryota; kingdom Metazoa; phylum Chordata; class Actinopteri; order Perciformes; family Nototheniidae; genus Notothenia; species Notothenia rossii. The sequence continues at coordinate 71,945,823 of NC_136906.1, forward strand.
TCATTGTTATTGCGTCTGTGCTTGATCCCTCAGAGTAGCAGAGCTGCACAGTTATGAATAAAGGCAGCCGCACCCTCTTTCATCCAGCATTCCCATCATTGCTTTATAAGTGTCTTGCCCCCTTGTGTGTCCACTGAGGTTCGTCAGGCCCAACACATCTTCAACAAACTCCCCCTTTGCCTCATCATAAAAACTCACAAACACCAGCAACTGAGCATTGTCAGTGGTGCCAGTGGACTCATCCACAGCTAAGGAAATGCACTGTGCATTTTGTATTCCATCACAAAGCTGATTAATCAAATCACCAGCCAGTATGTATGTTCTTCTGGTTGCTGTGGAATCTGAGAGGGGGATTTGCTTTATTTGACCTGTTATTTCCTCTTTTTGTTTGCCTTCAAACATGGTCTCCATCCATCCAAGTCCTTACCTACTGGCCTAGTGGTCACTTTTTTTTGACTGGGCAGTGTAGTTTTACACACCGTCTTATTTGACTTTCTCAGGACTTAGAACAGTTTTTTGGGGGCAGACCCCCACAAAGAAAAAACACGTAAGGTCATCATCTTAACAGTTTTGTATGCTCATCCCGTGAACAGAGCATCATGTCTATTACAGCTGAATGCGGCGATTACCATTTTGTTCAGCAAAACGCCTCACAAAATTAGTAAGATCCAAAGCTTTAGTGCGTTTTGATTCAATGCTGAGTACAGCCAAACTTGACAGTCTCTTCTCTGTCATTGTAGACCGCAAATAACTCATTCCTTCAGTACTTGGGTCCGAATCAGTCTATGGTCCGAATGCTTCTCGTTTTGCGCCGTCCCGTTCAAATGAAATTGCCGGCAATCATATTTCAACGCTCGCGCCATGGGTTGACGTGCGTTACAAGACGTGTGTCTTGTGCTGCATTCACTTGCACTCGGACATTAGAGATGTTCTCTCATAAATGTCTGATGAGCCGCAACTTTTCTTTCAAAACAAAGCTGCCAACTGGGGTGGCAGCTGGGGTGGCAAGGCCTATTTTTAGGGTGGCAGTTGCCACGCCATGCCGCCCCGGGGTCCCAGGTAGGTGAAACTAGGCTGCTAGCTACAGTACAGATGCAACTAGATGAGCTGTTAACTCTCGCTCTGACTTATTTTTTTTTAAACACACATTTTTCCCACCCGCATTCCGTGAAGACCCGCCCTACTGTGCCTCTGATTCGCAGACTGTTGGTGGGGGGGAAAAAACGCTGATGGGATGCTGAATGTGATTGGACCAATGCGTTGACAGACACACACAGACACACACAGACAGACAGACAGATAGAGCGCTGTTTGTACACAACGGAGAATTTTGACTCGTTGCGTTGTCTCAAAAATAACACAGATAATACAGATAATACATATGAAAAGTATAATTTCGCTCAGAGTCCAGAGACAGTTGTCGTTCGGTCCGGATCCGGACCGGAGTCCGGACTTTGAGGATGCCTGGCCTACAGTATACACCAACAATGAATCTGAGCTAACAGCAAGTGAGAACCATTAAACAAATTCAGGCAGTAGAAGATTCACAATTAAAGTATTAATCTACAGAAAATCCGATCCTTTTACAAGGAACACGATATGCGCTTTTTGTCACATTGCAACCCTGAGAGTCATTTGAATGTAAGGGAATAAAGTTACCTGCTTTTGTATCCTGATTACCTTGTCATATCACATGTAATCGGTTACCCCCCATTATTCAGCAACTGCAAATCATTCACATATCTTAAAAGACTAAACATGTTTACACACGAGGGAACAGCCAATTAAACTGTTGAATAAGCGCGTGCTGCTGCCCTTTTTTTCTCCTTGTTCAAAATATTTTATTCATGGCGTTATATAAACTGTGTCTGTTAATGTGCTGCCAAGTAAATCATCCTCTGTCTCAACAGACTCAGCCTGGTTGATACATAATCTGTGGAAAAATAAACGTACACGTCTTCATGTGAAGCCTTTGCTCATTAGAGTATCTGGTGTTGGATCATTAGTGTGTTGTGAGGTGTAATACATGACTAATGGGCAGGTCTGTCAGGTTGATTTGATAGAGCTGCACTCAGAGGGACCATCAAAAGAAAGCCATCAGACATCAAAAACACGCACGTCCTGCACTAACACAATCTCAGAGTAAAGCAGACTTCAGAAGCCGTTCAGTAATTCAATATCTCCATTATTGAGAAAAAGTTCAAGTGGTTCCTCATCTTTTACATCATCAAATGTCTTTCTTTTTTTTTCATCTCTCCAACATATTTAATGTTCTTCCTATTAATTTAGAGGCTTTTTCTTCCTTGAACATAAGAGTGGATTTAGTTCAAACAGGGAAAAAGCAACGTCTTTTAAGCAACAAAGCAAAGTTTCAGGAAGGCTCTTTCATATTTCCACCTTGAATTTTCTTTTTCTTTTATACATCTTTGCTACTTGTCTAGCTATTATGGTATACCTATAGCTTACTGCACTGTATTCAAACTTGGACCGCACTTACGTATACATTGAACACATTCATAACAATTCAAATTGTGTATATGGACTACTAGATTAAAGTAAGGAAACAGACCAAATATTAATCATAACACTTTACATTGTGCATTCATATAGTAAGAGAAAAAGCTTATATTCAAGGCCAAGTACATCAACAGATAAAAGCCACCGAATGTTGGTGCAGATCTTAAAGCTTCACAGTGTATTTCTTGGATGCTTATAGTCCAGTATTTTACTCCTTATACTCCTAGCCGAAGGTGTGTGTGAATGATTGAAATAGGTATCACATCACAGCCTTCATGGCACAATTTCAATCGTACCCTTTTATCTAGAAAGAACCGCTGAGAGCCTTGGAAATGTTTCTGACTTCAGCATGGATTACCATCAAATCTGCAGCGCTGCTCCCGTGTCACTTGTGATTAGGTGTCCTCCAAGTAGATCTGCAGGAACATTTGCCAGTTCCCTCAGTACCCCCGCACACCCCGGCAAAGTCGCGAAGCTCCTCGACGGTTAGATAATCAGCCCAGATATGACCTGAAGTGATTGTTGTGAAATCCATACGCAACAGACAACAGGACATTCTGTATAGTGAAATGTAGAGGTATTAATTATGAAATGAACACTACTGATAACCCTCTTTTGATTGCACTCGAAATCACAAGCATCTATACAGAAATAATTACATATTAAAGACATATTCAGACAGTCAGGGTCTCAAGTTCGTTTTTAAATATTAATTTACAATGGTCAGAAATGTGTAGAAAAGACTGCGACTCAAATGCAACGACTTGAAAGTAAAAAAGTCTTAACTTGTTTTTTAAGAAATGAAGTAATTCAAGTTCTTGGCTTGGAAAACGCTGGCTCTATTGACAAGGCAAGACGGATTAGCACTGGACAAAAGGAGAAAAGGATATGTATATGGGAGATAATGGGAATCAAGGGTGCGGCTGACAATCTCACTGGTGGGAAAACACACAATGGCCTGAAGTACAAATTAAAACCGGAAGTGAAATGACAGTGACGAGACAAGGTCATAAGTGTCAAGGACTCTAAACTAAACATGAAACATATAACACACACCTAATAACTAACAAATTCAACTGAACGTGAGGATGAGGCAAAATTGACAAACTTGGCATGGTGGCCTCTAAAAGAGAAATGTACCAAATATGAAAAGACCCAACAACAACTAAGAAATGGGTCAAAATATCCATGAAGAGACACACATCAATTAGACAGAGACTCAAAATACCACAAAGAAACGTAAGAGAACGACTTCAAAGAGATTCAAAACAGATACAAAGAGACACAAAATGATGATTAAGCAACACAAAACACCAGTAAAAACTATAGTCTGTGTGTCTTGCTCTTATAGGAGAGGCTTTTTGAATGTCTGTGCCCAGAAGGCTATTGTCTCACAATATGTCCATCATAATATGATTCATGCAAACTTCATCACATGCAGTATGAAAACACTTTTAGGGTCTTTACATTATTTAAATTTGAAAATAAAGAACAGACTTAGAATCCCCAGGTGTGTTTTCTTTTCTGTCTCAAGAATACTTTACTTTTCAAGCCTGCTCTTCTGAAATCTCTCAAAGGGATGAGCTGCTTAATAATTCCTCTAAAGCGCGGAGTGTTTGAAGGCCTCTTCAGAGAGCCCAGGTTCCTCTACCAGCACACTGAGTACCGCCAGAGAATGATTGTGAAACGAAAGACAGCCCTCAGCGTCTGATGCATAATCAGAACAAATGTGCTGGTGTGTTGCTGATACAGGAATAATGCTCAGAGAGGAGACGAGTGGACAGAAGGGACAGCGGGTCGCAGGTCAGGCACGTCTGCGTCATATTTTATAACACGCAACATATTATGTGTTTGTTTTGATAACATTGTGCAAAGCAAACAGTAAAGTTATGTGAGAAAAAAAGGCCTCAACCTGCAGTTTATGTAAAACAAAACCGGAATTTAATTAATTTTCTTGCTTTAAACTGATTGAAATGCCATTCCTGAGATGATTCTCATTCACAAATTAGATTTTTTTATCCAGTATTGATTATACTATTCTTTCAGGTTTGTTATTAAATAAATAAATCATTGCTTGACCATGAATCTGCCACTGAAATCTAACCAGTTTTTTTAGGAGTCAGGCAGATTCACAGTAACACTAAGACATGATCTGTGCGACTGTGGCCAAATATGGACTCAAACGTCTGATCTTACTCCTGTTGCTGCAGACCCCGCTACGTCATGGAACAATGGTGATTAATATCTAAATTATTTGAGTTTCAAACTTCTTAAAAAATGTGAGTTTTCTATAAATGCTTTGGCTGCATATTTGCAATCCTAATTTGATTCCTGCATTCCTGAATCTCACCTTTCAGTTGATCGTAAGACGCTCCAAAATGAAAAAAAGAGTATACTTTAAACAAAAGCTCTGCCTGGAAATCTTGCTTTGTGTCTGCAGAGTTCATGGTAGCTGTTGTTTATTTTATTCTCTTATTAAAAACTTGTGCAATATATTTAAATGCGGTAAATCAAAATATAAACAGTGCCGGGAATGGTGAGCCGCTTTTTCCAACAGGAGAGGCCATACTGCAGTCACCGGAGGAATGCAAATACGCAATTCCAGGTTTGACTTTTTACACATTCTAATTAACTATCCAACATTGGAGTAGTAAGGTGGAAAGGTTACTAAATACACAATTGTATTGTCATTTTTTCTCAAAACATCCTGACTAAAATCAACATATTGTGGAGATCAAAACATGATTCAACCATTTCTTCGACAATATGTTAGATATGTGTCTTTCAAATGTGAGAACAGCTTACTTCAGAACATATTTTATTCATTTAACCCTCTCAAACAGGGGTGTCAAACTCAAGGCCCGGGGGCCAAATCCGGCCCGTGACTTCATTTTCTGTGGCCCCACAAGAGCTTGCAAAGAATATAATATGTGTATTATACGGTTACATGCCGATTTACAGAAGCACGTTGCCCATAAACTACATGTCCCACAATGCATCTCAAATTTGACTTTTTTTCTCAGAATTTGACTTTTTTTCTTCAAAATATATATTTTTTCTTCGAATTGGACTTTTCTCAGAATTCTATTATTTTTTCAAAATGTAACTTTTTCCCCCAAATGCCACTTTTTTTCTTCTTCAACGAAGAGACTTGCAATTATTTGCCGTAGACTTCTGCTTTCAGACGTAGTTAATTACGAAGTTATTACCCTATCCGATAATAATCCAATGCAGAGGCAATAATGTAATATAATACATCATTTTATATACATTAAATATTTATATAGTCTCAAAGTGCCTTTTGAGTGCCACCATAATTCCAATGTGGCCCGCGATGAAATTGAGTTTGACACCCCTGCTCTAAAAGATGAAAAGATTTGCATGATTTTCCATACTGGCATTCATCCTGGGCCTCTGCACCAGCATTAATGTGCATTAAAAAGTTACAAAGTTACACAACAACCATAGAATCAACATGCCCTCAAAAAACTGAAACATTGACCTTAATTAAATTTCTTATGTCAACATAGTTTACATAACTGTACAGTGTAAGGTTAGTTGAAAGCAATAATATGAAATAATATTAGGTTCAACTTAATACAGTTATGTGAGATTTGTTAACATATTATATTTAATTAAAGTCAAAGTTTCAGGTTCTTCAGTACGATAAATTCAGTGATGTTTGGGAATCTTCTTTTCTTTTTTTAACACCGTGCAATAAAGCATTTTGTGTGATTTATTTCGATTGTATCCCCCTGTACATATAGCTTGTGTTGGATAATGTTGCACAGCCACTGATCCTCATGCTTAATTAACTTGTTAGTTCTTAATCCATTAGCTGCAGCTCTCCAGTGAACTCAGCGCTGGAGGGGTTAGATGAATAATTATATTGTATAAGAACATCAGTATCATGTAAAAAAGAATGCACTGTGTAGCTAAGCATTAATGTAAACCTTAATGTGTTTTATTGCTGCCGTAAAATTGTCGAGATGTTTAAGAGCAGCACAAATCAAAACACAACGCGTTTTTAATGTTTTCTATGGACTTTTTGCCAAGTGTTGATTGTCTGTTTTTTTTTAAACTGCTACCTCCAGCCACTTCATTTCTTCAACCAGCAGCAGGCATGTGCGATCACTGAGTGTAAAAGGCTCCAATCATGTCCTGCAGCACACAAATGATCTACTATCAATCTTTAAACTGTCACAATAAAATGTCAAAAGGTAATAATCAACCATACACCTGCATTTAATTTTTTTCTTTTTGAAATTGAATCATCGTAACAAAATGGCCCTGTGAGTGTTGATGTAAAGTTGAATGAAGTCTTCCAGTGGGATTTGAACCAACCAACTTGTAAGGCATCTTTCTGACATCTGAAAAATAAAGTCTTCTCTAAACGTCAGTCCATCATCAGAAGCTGCTGGCAGGTTAAATTCCTCTGCCGGTCAGCTGAGATATGAGTCACTTCATGAGTCAAAGTTGACAAAGTGCTTTACACCTCATCATAAAAGACGAAAAAGCAAATATCACTTCCAGACCTTTTGTTCAGTTTTGACTGATTTGTTCCCTCTGAGACATTTTGGTCAATTCAGTCTTTCTTTAGCTGCGTGTACGCAGAGTTTTGAGCGTAACTGAAGAAAGGCTTGAAGACTCAACTTGATTAAACAATCCTCTGAGGATTGACTGGAGGAAAACACAAAGAGTTCAGGAGGGATTTGAACTCAGATACCTCAAATTATGAAGCACCCTCTTTACCAGCTGAGCTATTTAACTCACCAATCCCTGCACTGTTAAATCATTTGAACAACAGACATTGTCAGGTTGAACATGTTTCCATTTGAATAGCTTTCAGTCTAAAGTCCACAATTGTCTATTTCTCTGCAGGTTGATGAAGGGGAAGTTTCTGCAGCTTCAATCTGACCTTCATTTTAAGGATTTGTAGGGGGAAATTGTGCCAAAGATGGTCCACTGGTGAGCAACACCATCCAACAAGAAGGACACGCTTGTTCAAATCCCGCCTGAGGTACGTCACACAGGATGTGAGTGATGAGTGTGTTTATGTAGTTTCATAACAAAAATCGTTTGCGTCGATTCCAACTTGTGTTTTTCCACATTTACACCATCGCTTTACAACTGGATTTCCACCATGACCAAGGAGAACACTGTGAAACATAAGTCCATGTGAGCCCAGATGAGCTATTTCAAAGGCATTTTTGTTCACCTTTTGTTTTTATTGAAATTATTTGCAGTGTTTTAGTCTGCTAGCTATTAAACTGACTCTGCAGGTGATAGATATAACATATTAAACCGTTAACTAGCATGATAAAGGCTTTTATCTTGCTTTCAGTTAAACAATCTCTAAGAGTCTAACTAAGTCTTAACATTTTAACAACAACATTCAAGTACAAACAAAGTGTCAACACCTGTAAATGAACCAAACAACATTACAGGTAACTACACTTTGAAGTTTCAGGTGTACTATTTAAAAATGCAATAATTGATGTATATAAAGGGGTTTTAAATCTCCATAGTTCAAGGGGTTTCTGAAAACCCTCACAGACATACATTTTCTATCTTTTTCTTCTGAACTGATTGTGCTTTAATTCATAAGGGTTTATTTATGGATTACCTGAATGGCATAAGAGGCTTTTCATGGAAATAATCCCATAAAAGGTCAATCAGTCCTCGTCCTCCTAATGGGACACTACAGAATTATTATGGACTGTGCCATCAGTAAGAAGTTTAGGGATGAGGCAATAAATCCATAAAGGTGACGGTAATGTATTCAACAGCTCTAACAACAACAACAACAACAACAATGTCATTAGCAAATATTTCAGAAGTGTATTTTACAACGATTTATTGTGGTGGCAGTCTTAAAAAGTGATGCTATATTGGAGCTGTAACCATAATCAGGACATTTGAAATGTTTACGAATGTTTCCATAAACAACATCTACTCCTAACTCAATGTATTATTATGTATCATTATGAGTACACATATTTAATACGAGGTATTTACATTATTACATATTATGAAGCTGACGCCTACTATCCTAAGCAATTTACATACACTCAATAACCTCTAGGTGGGGTATCTTCAACATGTTGAATGCAGAAAGGAATCAAACGTATACAGTAGCAATATATCTGTACGAATATCAAAGTCCTTAAATGTTCTACATTCAAGTGTGCACCTTTAGGGTTTAGAAATTATTTTTAAATGCTAAATAGAGAAGGACTTTTTTCCTGAAAACATGTGACACTTTAGCAATAAATACAAAATATCTAACATATTTTAGACTTCAAATCAGTTCTAAGTATTACATTCTGTGTTATGTTATTCTATCTATTACATTGTAGTTCATGTATACAATGTTATTATTCCTGGAACTTACTTGCACCATTATGTGTGTTGCACTATTACTATGTATTTTTATTTTTATATTAAGTATGTTGCATTGTTTGAGAAGATCATTGATAGATTGTCAATGCCAAATATAAACTGTATCTATTGTGCATTTGAGAAATAAAGCCTTTCAATCCTCTGAAGTAATAAAAGGTAATTAGATTATATGGCAGATAAAGTGTCTGCAGGTGATCTTTGTCCTGCAGACAGCAGATGTTCAGGTTATGTAACAGTCACAGGGTCATCAGTGATATCTAAATCAGTGGTTCTCAACTGGTGGGTTGTGACCCAAAAGTGGGTCGCGGACCCGTTTCGAGTGGGTCCCGGATGTGTGAGTGAAGAAAAAAAAATTGGAAAAAAAAAGTTGGAATTCTTTTTTTTTTTGGGGGGGGGGGAAAGTCAAACTTTTATTTTGAAGGCCCGATTTTCTAACGCTGTGCATGCAGTCGGGCGTTGTACTGGAAGTACCGGAGACCATAAACGGTTTTGAAAACTTCTGTCACATAGTGATCATCTTCTCAATAAAATATCTTTGCTGAGGTTTTTTTGAGTCTTCTGGCGAATCAGAATCAAGATTGTTGCCGGAAGTCCCCACGGAGAATAACTTTGCGGTAGAACCATAGACTGTATATAAGTAGAATAGAACTCTTCTTTATACATCCATGGGTACAACTTCAGATAAAAATGAACACATAATGAAATATGACCCCCGGTTTGATGATTGACAGGTCACGGAACAATGGGAGCTATCTACCCTTACCCACAATTTAAAGTAAGTCACACAGACTCCTCTTTACTCTTCTCGCAGCAAGATGTCAGAACAAAGTGAAAAACAAACAATGGCATAAAATATTATTAATATGTCGGGTAGTAGTAGATTTATTTATTTTCATCTCAGAGTGTACCAGAATGCATAGTTTATGTTAGTATTTCTAAAAATCTCCTGGGGGAGAATCCCCCTAGACCCCCATGCTGGGGTTGGGTTTTCAGCATGTGTGCCTTTTTATATAGTTAAGCTTTGATTAATCCTTTTTTTAAAGCATACTTTAGTTCTGTGAAGGGATATAAGGGATATATGCACTGTACTTCACTTTTATTAATATTGTATGCTGAAAAGCGTATATTACAGCACGATTCTTTGTTGAATAGATTTGAGTGCTTCAAAATGTTGGGTGGCGATGTATTGACCAAGTAAAAAGTGGGTCCCGAGGCCTGACCAGTTGAGAACCACTGATCTAAAGCATGCACAGGTGAGCATTGCTGAGCGTTCATCATGAATAATTCTGCGGTCATAAAAGTTGCCACCTCTCACATGAAGCTTTTCAACAAGCTGTGTCCCGCCTCAGTCTGATGACCCTGCCATGTGACAGTTCAGAGCTCTGGGATGAGCTGCGTGCCGCAGAAAGTGCTGTCCCGTCACCTTTCCCTCCCCCAGGTCCAAACTCACACCACTGGAAGTTGGCTGTCAATGAAATATTTCCGGGCCATTCAGCGTGAAATGCTGAAGCTCCTGGGCACTCATATTTCTTTCATGGCTGCCACAGATGTTGTGACTATTTCAAGAGCGGATTTGAAGAATTACAGGCTCACTGAAGATGATGTTTAGGAAATATCCTGCAGTACATGCATTTATTTAGTGGGAATGCTGACACAGCATCCCAACTATCTGTTATACGCACAAAATTCTTTATTATTCCGCCGGGTTATTTTGCGCCTCTTCTTCTCCCACATTGAAAATCTCAGAAACTCCGTTCAAACATCAAAACGTTCAGCTCGGTCGGGAATCGATGACTATTACTTTTATCATTCATAACTTTCATAATTCCAGAGATACATCCCATAATACATCCCATTTTTAACATGGAAGTCAATGGAGAAACACTTCAGACTACAACAATCTTCATGCAACTTAAACTGCTAAATGCTCCTTCTTCAACTGCTAACTGCTCCTTCATACTTTCACTCAGAAACCTCATTCCAACTTTAAAATGTTACACATCCTTCTGACATTATTCGTGTAACACAACTTGTTAAATCTGATGCTTACTTTTAGAGATATTAAACATTGTTCAGACCTTGGCAAAGAGGCCTTCTCCAGATTTTAGAGTGCGTGATGTCACAGCTAGAGTGGAGGACAGATTTAATTTTGCCTTCATATTTTCTTTTAAACCTGCCATAATACCCAAACCCTACATTCCTGAGACATAATTTCCCATGACAAATCTAGGAAAACATCTCGTAGCTTGAAAGATAAAAAAAGCAAAAATAATTAAACAAAAATGCCTCTTGAGGGCATGAAGTGACAAAAACGTTCAACATGTCTCCATTAAACCCCATTGTAAATTCAGCCTCACCTCCTCCACAGCAGCCGCACACCTTTAGTTAATCTACCAGAATTTAAGGCCACATTATTAACCCGAAAGTACACAAAAAGTACATTTCAGATGCTCAAGTTCCTTGACATGCTGCACGCTTTGAAATTTCACCGATATTTGTTACGGCTCTTCAGCAAAACGTTCACATGTAAGAGGTTTATCCCTAACATTTTAACAGCTAACTAATGACACACACTCAGAGGATCTAAGTATTGCACATCTTTAAACATGAATTTTAAAACCAGCGATGCACTACAGTGTCAGCTTTTCTAAAAAAGAAACTTCAATGTTCACATCTTTCTAAATGATTCTACTTTTCCTTGACCTACAAATAATCCTAATAATAATCCCATTTTCAATCTTCCAACTGTTCGTATTTTTTGGTCAATTAACAAACCTGTTACAAATGTGTTCAACAAATTTGAGCCTTTGCCACATTTATTTGATCACCATGAAAACCTTTGATCTCTGGACACGTCGTTAGCTCAAATATAAACACCTGTATAATGGAACACGATGATGTCATAACTCCAATTGACATGCTCAGAGCAGCAGACTTCAGATAATGGTTAATGGTCCTGCTCTCAAAAGCTCTACGTCAATTATGGGGTGTCATGTTCCCATGGAAACGCATCCTTCGCCATAAAACACGATGTCGCTGTAACTCCAATGGACACGGTCCGATCGTCCCCCAAACATCGCTTGTATATCACCGGTCCATGCCTCAACAGCTTTACGCCAAATCTGAGATCTCACCATAGGCTGTTGCCATGGAAACGCATCCCTCGCCATTAAAACACAATGACGCTGTAGCTCCAATGGACACGGTCCGGTTGTCCCACAATCTTCACCTGTATGTCACCTCTCCATGCCTCAACAGCTCTACTTCAAATCTGAAATCTCACCATATGCCGTTTCCATGGAAACGCATCCCTCGCCATAAAACACGATGTTGTCGTAACGCATATGAAAAGGGTCAAAACTGCACCACACTTCAGATAATTGTTAACGGTCCAGCCCTCAACAGCTCTACGTCAATTATGGGGTTTCATCATATGCCGTTTCCATGGAAACGCATCCCTCGCCATTAAAAGACGACATGGAGAAGCTCAACCTTATACCTTACTTCTTCTACCTCTACCATCTGCTATGGTATGTAGTAATGGACAAAAACCCCAAATAATACATTTTCTTCAAATATAAAGCAGCTAATGCGTGTGTATTTTGGTATATTTTAAACATAAAACTTTTTTCACATCATTTTAGGTTTTGTTGTGCCACTTGCAGGGCAAAATGTTAACTTTGTCAACATTATCATAACATTTCCATTAGTCATTCAAGTTCCCAAAGGATACACCTTTTGCTTTATCTTTTAGATTGTTTTAGATTTCCATACAATTTTGTTGACCCTTATGGGCCGCTGAAGATGGGACTTGGCTCTGGCGTTCATGCAGCACCAGCAGATTGAAATCTTTGATTTCTACTAATAATAAGATTGCTGTATTCTACTGCAGTTATATAATCCAGCACCTTTTTTTTCTAGGTATGTTTATTAAAAATATGAGACACACATGCAGACAATCTACTATAGTCTGTCCCAGTTTCTTGCATTCATAACAGCACTTGAACAGAGTTTTGAAAGGTAAGTATCAAGTGATTTGACTTCAGGCTGCCTTGAGAGGAGAGATGAGACCTTTCATAAAGATACAGAGCGAGCGTCTCCTTGATCTCATCAGCTGTCTGGAAGAGAGAAGACTGAGGAGAGTGAAAGAAGAGAAGAGCTCATATACAAATCTTAACTGTTCTTCCATTTGGTGTGTGCACTGCAATTGGAGGGTTAAAGCTATTAACCTACAGATCCCTACTTAACTTAAATTCAAATGTATATCCTTGACATCGGCCCTTCATTTTTCGTTTTTTGAAAAGCCTGAAATTGACAGTAGGCGCTGAGCCATCCTCATGGGAAAGTGAGAGCATGTTCTAATTTTAAGCAATGTGAGGCCACAGATGGGGAAAATGTACTGTGGTCCCACTTTCAAATCCTGGCTGTTTATCTGGTCTTTAGCGCCCCCTGCTGTTCACCCATAATGCAAATTTACAAATATTTGATACAAGTACTCTACACATTACTCAACCTTATGGTGCAGAGAAACAGGAGTATGATTTTTTTAATTAAATCTTTCAAAAATAAAATGTACACGTAAATGTATACGATGGCATAACAAAAGCGTAACATTTTCTGGTTCACCATTTAAAAAAAAGACAATTATATATCTTAATATTTGGAGAAAAAATTATTTACTTTTTTGGATAGATATATTGAGTAAAAGTGTATTGTTTTATTCAATAGCATATATGAACCACTTATATGTTGTATACAAAACATTGGACACCAAGGGTAAACATATAAAGAAATAAAAGAGCACATTTAAAAAATAAAAATAGAAATACTGTTTACTTTCGCCTATCAATCATTGCGTCACATCCGGGTGCGGTCAGCTGACTGTGGTCATGTGGCGTTTAAAGTCAGAGGAGATCCCACGGAGAATTGAGTGAACAACAACCGAGGTTCCTTCAAACGAACAAACAACAGCTCGGTGTTCCCGGTGTGTTTGTCCCGCTCACACTGCATCATGGCCTGGACTAAATACCAGCTGTTCCTCGCTGGACTTATGCTAACAACCGGCTCTCTCAACACATTATCGGCAAAGTGAGTAAATTGGATGAAGTCTTTATACTGGAGTCATGTTTTTTACAGTTAACCTTTCACTGTAATTCACCGGTAAAACAGCTGGTACACAGTTGAAACACTGCAAGTCAACGGTTTTTAGTTTAAGTGCTTTTTTAGCGAATTATCAAGCTATTGTAGAGCCACACTAGCTAATTTATTACATGTTTAACTATTATTATTATTATTATTATTATTATTATTATGTGTTTACGCATTGTTAGCCTGTTAGCTTTACAGACGGCTAATAAACATCCATATCAGGCTGAGTGAAAGGAAGCTACAGAAAGCTAATGTGTGTGAGGATATACATTAGGATTTGTTTTGACAAACTTAATAAGATTGCTGCCAGGAAGCAATTCATTATGCGCATACTATAGTGAAGTGACTGAAGTTATCTCACATGATCTTGCTCTGTAATGGTATAACGCCTTTATCACGCGTTATCTGTGTTTTAGACTGGTGAAAGGGAATAGTGTAGTGCCGAGAGATAGGGAGTCAGAGGGGGTGCATCGAAGGTGCAAAGTTGTCTTTAATAGAGAGCAAAGGACATGTTGTCGGGTCGCAGCCCGGGACGACAAGAGGAAGAGCCAGGAGGGCACACAATATATATCAGGAACACACAACAGGTCCGTGTGGAAACAAAACCCCAATTGTAGTTCCATGTGTGAATTATGAACCAGTGTATCAATACGTGGTCACCACACAAGCCCCCCCAGAATTCAAATATGGCAAAATAAATCCTCGCGTCCGTGGAGGAAGCACCACAGGGGCCGAGGAGGGCGGGATCGCAAGGACCGGGCCATGGAACGGGCCGACGAAAGGAGGCCGCATGAGAGGGTAGGGACCCTAACGAGGGCGAGGGCACCCCCACCGGGGGCGGGCCGGAACGGGCCGTTGTAAGGGGGCTGCAGTAGGTGTCGTGGCGAACCCAGCAGGAAAAAGCGCTGCCCGGCCGCAGGCGAAGGCACGGCGGCGGCGGGCATGAAACCTCCGGAAGGACGGAGCGGAATCCCAGGAAGGCAGGAGCAGTCACCCCGGGAGGAAGGAGCCGTGGACAGGGGAGAAGCCAGACGGAGCGCCGTCCGAAGCTGCCGTCGAGGCCAACCGTGAGCCGCGGTAAGAGGAGAGGCCAGGCAGGGTCCCGGAGCGCGCCACCCACGGGCCAATGAAGGCATGGGCGACGTCCGAAACCGCCGAGGCGAAGGAAGAGGCCAGGCAGGGTCCCGGAGCGCGCCACCCACGGGCCAATAAAGGCATGGGCGACGTCCGAAACCGCCGAGGCGAGACGGGGTCCAGAAGCGTGCCACCCAGGCGCCGATGAGAGCGCGGGTGGCGTCAGAAGCCGCCGTCGAGGTGATGAAACGGCGAGAGGGTCCACACGAGGCCGACCAGACATGGTCGAACCTCCTCTCAGGCACCAGAAAAAGCTCAAAAAGGGCCGTACTGTCCACGGTCCAAAAAAGGTAGGTGAAATCGTGAGAGGATCCACACCAGGCCGACCAGACATGGTCGAACCTCCTCTCAGGCACCAGGGGGAAAAAAAAAAACTCAAAAGGTCGATAGCCGTTAGCAGCTAGCCGTTAGCCGCTAGCTGGCAGCCGTCGGTAGCCGCTAGCCGTAGCCGTTAGCTAACGAGGTTAGCTGCTAGTCGTCGAAGGCTAGCGCAGCCTGGACGTGCAGCCGCACGAGCAGAAGAAAACAGCCCCAGGAGGTAGCAATCGGGTTCATCCCTACCCAGCGGGTCGTGCATCGTCTCCCTGTTAGTTGGAAGACCGATGCGGGAATGGCGAGCAACGTCCCCAGCCATTCTGCGAGGCGTGCACCGAGCCTCAGTCCGCGTGCCGGTGGCAGCAACGGACGATTCCAAAAATCCCCGGCATTTCGAGAAAGAAACCTGAGTTTCCTTTGCCGTGTTCGGGTCCGTCTCGGAAACTTCTGCGAGACTTATATGTCAGGGTCACCAATGTAGTGCCGAGAGATAGGGAGTCAGAGGGGGTGCATCGAAGGTGCAAAGTTGTCTTTAATAGAGAGCAAAGGACATGTTGTCGGGTCGCAGCCCGGGACGACAAGAGGAAGAGCCAGGAGGGCACACAATATATATCAGGAACACACAACAGGTCCGTGTGGAAACAAAACCCCAATTGTAGTTCCATGTGTGAATTATGAACCAGTGTATCAATACGTGGTCACCACAATAGCCTCTTTCTGTAGGTCACAGGTAAATCCAGCAGCTAACAGACATTTTCATCTCTATAAAGTCTGACTTTGGACTTTCACTTAATCAGAAAATAGTATTAAAAAAAACGTGACATGTTTTTAAATGACTTGTTTTGTTCAACCAATAGTCCAAAATGCACCTTTATGTTCAATGAGAGAAACATCTGTTTGGTTGTGATATGACTTTTTAAACTTTCAATGTGGCTTTTATACTTGCTCATGCAAACCCAGTCCTGCCCTTTGCACATAAATCATTGATAATACAGTAAATTATTTTCTTGAACATTTTTGTTGAGATCATTTTCTGTGGAAAGTTTGATTTGAAATGCCAACCATTATCCTAGTAAGAGCTGCAAATGTGTTTTATTTTGTAACCATTTAACTGCAGATACATTTTTCAATGTATCTGTTTTACAGTTTGACCTTTTAGAAATATGTCCAAATCCCAAAAAGATTATTTTGTATTTTATTCTTGATGGATAGCTTGAATTATTTATTGCACTAATTTTCAGTTTCAGATTCAGTTGAGTCCTCTATTATTGCTGTCACGATAGGAAGAGGTTTCCTTTCTTGGTGAAACAAGAAACTCAGCTATTTTAACTTCCCCAATAATCTGTGATGTCAGCTCTCTGCATCCTGAAACACGCGGCTGCTGTCTTTTTGTGAGTTTTTCCAGATGAACAAAACCCCAAAATGTTAAATGAATCACAGTTTGAGAGCTAATGTGTCAGACAAAGCAAGTTGTGTCATGTCGCTCAGAGAAGAATATCAGAAACAAACAGGCAGAGTTTCACTGCAGTCACCTGACACCAGCATCGTCACAGCGCTGCCTCACTGAGTTTATTAAAGCCCTACATAGCATTTAGACTGGTTGATAGTTTGGTGTTACTTCCCTCTTTGCTTTAATGCAAAAATGTGTGACCAGTTTCCACAAAATAAGCAAGAGTAGCAGATTTGGATCAAGTTTCCTTCTTGTATTGATGAGCTCAGAAGTTGTGACATTTGAAGGAAGTGCTGCGTCATCACATCTCAGGACCACATTCCCTTGTCTTGCATTTTGCAGCAGACAGGACGCTCACATGATGATCATGCTTCCTCCGACTCTCTGACAATAAAAGATGCTCTTACTCATTAACTTCATCAAATCATTTGGTCTGACTTTACAGGGTTTTATGTGCGGGCGCAGTGGAACAAATGTTAGCTGTTGGTCAGGAAGACTTCCAAATGTTTGCTGCACAACTCATTTTCAGACCCACATAGATGTTTTAAACGTACTGAAATAGGTAAAAATATAGTGGGTGTAGATCTGAGTTATTTTCCATTTATCAGTTTCCAGATTTGATTCATAAAATATCAGGAAAAAGCGAAAAATACATTTTCTTACAGCCTAAAAAAATAAAAATAAAAAACAACACATATTTCCAGTTGAATATGATATATGAATGACAAAGATAGCAAGGTGTTTTATATGCTTACTTGGATTTATGAAGTAGACGTAATTACATTTGAATAACTTCTCCTTGTCTGACAGATGGGCGGACATGTTCTCAGCGAAGGGATGCCAAGATGACCCCGAACATGCTTTTGCTCACCCGTTTGTTCAGGTAAATTAATAAACTGCAGGTGACTGTATTGTATCCCATTTGCCCAAAGAAGGGAAAAAACGGTTGAACCTCAATTATTTCTTCAAAGTGTGTCTGTAACACAACTAGAAAATGCATTTCCTGCTGAAAATGCGTGTGAATGCTGTAAACTGTGTACATTTGTTGCTGAATTTTGCTGAAAAGCTGAATATTTTATCAGTTGAATGGTCTCTGTAGCTGCTTCTAGCTACAGAGACCAAGTAAGTGTGTTGCTGAACTTAGGGGAGAAATGCAGAAAAGTGAAATGATTTGAATTCAAATTGTTACAGATCAAATGCATTGCAGTGACTTTGTTGAAAACTTGAAATGTTAAACTGGAAAAATAGTGAAGAAGCTTAATATTTAAAAGAAAAGGTTTAAAAAAAAGGTATAAACAACAACATGGATAGCCTCAATGTCCTGAAATAGCTGAATAAGTTAATAGTTGAATGGTTTCTGTAGCTGAAAGTAGGCTGAAGGAGTTAGATATTAAATGTAAGTAGTAGTGAATTAATGTGTATTAAGAAGAGAAAAGAAAGTAAAAACGCTTTGAAAAGCATCAGAATATTTTAACTGCAAACTAAAACCAAACATCACCAATAATGTATAAAATATGTGGAACATATTGAAGTCAGTATGAAGTCTCCATCAGACAGAAAATAATAGGCTGAGACAGTCTTTAAACTCCAGCCTGTGTCTTTGCGTTTGAGCTGACGACGTTATCAAACACCTGTGTGTGAGCCCAGAGATCAAACGTTTCCATGGAGATGTGCTGTGAAAGGAGAGCCTTTCCATTGTTCTGAATGATAAATAAACCTTTTACATTTCTAACTATAGTTTAAAAACGGTAGCTGCTTTCAGTAAAATGTCAACGCTTGGAGCATGTCAGGACCCTGTGGAGCGTCTGAGTGTGCTTTTTGTGTACTTTCGGGTCAATAATGTGGCATTTTTGGCAGATTTACTAAAGGTGTGCAGCTGCTGCTCTGAGGAAAGATCAGGCTGAATTTACAATAGGCGTGTTCACACCAAGTGCTTTTCCCTCAAAGTGCTTTTCCCACAAAGGTTGTTGAGAACTCTATAGTTCTCATGAACTAAGTACAGATCGCGTTCAAACCGGAAATTAGTTCCTGGGGGTGGATTAGGCTAATTAAGCCGCTGACGTCACTTCTTCTTCTTCTGCTTTGGGTTTACTGGCAGGCCGCAAACAACTTCACGGCGTATACTGCCGCCCAAAATCCCCGGCCGGAAGTCCCCCGGAGCTTCTACTGAAGCCTTCCGAGTAAATCGCCAGAACGCCGACACCTCCTCATCTCCACCGCTCCCATGTTTTATTTTGTGTTGTCATAAGTTAGTCTCTCTGCGTTTCTGCGCTGGGCTAATGCTAATAATGCAATGCGAGGATAATAAAATGGCGGCTTCACAAAAGTTTTGGGGAGTTTGACGGGGCGTGGTTTGCATTCCGCCCAGCCAATCAGACACAGGAACCTTTTTCTCCCACGAAAGTCCCTGCTCTCTAGCAGGGACTGAAAAGGGGGTAATAAAGGTTCTCTAGAACTAGTTTAGTTCCTGGGACTTTTTGGTATGAACGCAACTAAATCGTAGTTCTCAGGAACCTTTGTGGGAAAAGTACTTGGTGTGAACGTGCCTTTTAGGCGTTAAGGGCCTTAATGGATATATGTTGAAAGTTGTTGTAACTTCATGCCCTCAAGAGGCATTTGTTTTATTTTCCAATGTAGGAGAAGTTTTCCTCATTTTTTCAAAGCACTCTAGACTTAACGAGCGGCGCAATACACACTAATGTTAAAATCTGAAGTAGGCCTCTTTACCAAGCTCCAAGCTAAGTTAAATATCTCAAAGTGTAAAATATATCAGAAATCTGAAGAACAAGTTTAATAGCTGAAGGTCTTGTGACCGTTTTTAAAGTTGGAATGAAGTCTCTAGCTGAAAGTATGTGGAAGGAGTAGCATTTGGCGCACGGTGTAGGTAAAAGAGGGTTTGAAGGTTCCTCCCATTGAGTTACATGTTAAAAAAAGAGTTTGAAAAGGCTGAACATTTTTGATATTTGAATGGTTTCTGTAGCTGAAAGTTGGCTGAAGTTATTCGACGGCAAAATATTGGTTGAAATAATAATAATAAGAAGAAGATGATTAAAGAAACAGAGGAAATATAGTGCACATCATTCGCACTAATTATCAAATACTCTTACTGTTACTAATATGAAATAGCTAAAATCATGTTTGCCTAAGTCTTTTTCGAACTTCGGCTTGCATTTCTTTTATTTAAAGAGCTGGTTTTATAGAAGTAAACGTGTTTTATATGTTAGCCAAGCGTTGCACCAGCATACATTTGGAAACTGTTGAGAATGAGATAGTATCCAGCCCTCATTTAAAATAATCATACCTCTTGAAATGTATATGCATTTAAAGTCAAACAATGCATTTGTTCAATTATAAGCTGTAAATTAAATCCAATCAGTAGTTATTTAAATCAAAAGGTGAATTATAATCCATGTCTCCCCCCTCTCTCTGTCCAGGCGGTGGGAATGTTTATGGGGGAGTTCAGCTGTCTCGCCGTCTTCTACATTTTAATCTGCACTGACAGACGTAGACCCGAGCCCCGGATAAACCCCGGCCAGGACTTCCACCCTCTGCTCTTCTTCGCCCCCGCCATGTGTGACATGACGGCCACCTGCATCATGTATGTTGGTAAGTGACCCAAACAAACAAACAAACAAAAACACCTGCTGGAGGTTAGGTAACAGTGACGAGAGACTCCACAGTGGTCATGTGATGTTTTTTGGCATTAGCATTTGAAACTTGTGTCCTGATCTATTCTGTCCTTCAAAGGTCAAATGTAATGACCTCGTTCACACTTGCAAAAACATAACAGATTATCTACTTCTCTTTTTAAAAAATCCATTCGTCAGGAAGAAGATAATTAGATCAAAGATAACGTTGTTTTTCTCTGCGTGGTATGCAGCCAATGACCTTTTAGCCTTTTAGAGCAGCATTGAGATTATTTATGTCTATTAATACACATTTCTTCATATATTTTTTTGCAGCCCTCAACATGACCAGCGCCTCCAGCTTCCAGATGCTGCGGGGAGCCGTCATCATCTTCACCGGCCTGCTCTCCGTGACGTTCCTGGGCCGACGGCTGCAGAAGAGCCAGTGGCTCGGCATCCTCACTACCATCGTGGGCCTCATCATCGTCGGCCTCGCTGACTTCTTCAGCAAACACAAAGACGACACGCACAAACTTAGCGACGTCATCACAGGTTAGGAGGATTTTCAACACCCTAGCTAGGTCGGCAACAGGCGGCCCACGGGCCATTGTTGGCCCGCCAGCAATAATATTTGGCCCGGAAAATTAGCTTTGTTTTGAATGAAAAGTTTTGGCTTATCGGACATTTATGAGAGAAAATCCCTAATGTCCGAGTGCAAGTGAATGCAGCACAAGACTCGATCCTTGTAACCCCTCCCCCGGCCCTGGCGCTAGCATGGAAATGTGATTGGCGGCGATTCCATTTGAACGGGACGGTGACAGAGAATAGACTGTCAAGTTTGGCTGTACTCAGCATTGAATCAAAACGCACTAAAGCTTTAGATCTTAATACGTTTGTGAGGCGTTTTGCTGAACAGGATGGTAATCGCCGCATTCAGCTGTAATAGGCTTGCCAACTTGATGCTCTGCTCACGGATGACTCGATGAGCATAAAAAGCTGTTAAGATGATGACCTTATGTGTGTATTTATTTTTCTTTTTGAGGGTCTGCCCCCCAAAAACAGTTTGAAGTCCTGAGAAAGTCCAATAAGACGTGTAAAACTACACTGCCCCGCCCAAAAATCTAGGCCAGCAGGTAAGGGCATTCCACTGGATAATAACTGCAGCGATTTTAACAACCAATGACTTAAAGGTGACCTATCATGCTATATTTGAACAATATATTGTAGGGCCATACCTATATAAATATAGTTTTTTTTTTTTTCAAAATACCAAACATCCTGCATTTTAGCCATGCCTCATTTCGCTCTATATGCTCTTTCCACCCCTGTTTTTGCAGGAGGCTGATTCTGTGAGCTGCAGCTGACCACGCCCCCCTGCAGGAGAGGGTAGCGTGCTTTGAGATCAGCTGCTAGTCTGTAGCGGGGAGAAGAGGGGGACAAAAAGAGATCTCCGTCCTCCGTGTTTTATTCTTATATATGATTATAGAGTCATTATTCATCTGTTTTAAAGCTCAATAAATAAAAAAGAAGACCTTTGACCGGCACTTTTCAAATTTTGTCCGGAAGATTTCAACTTTAACGGACATGTTGACTGGCGAAAAAAAATCGAACTGAAACTCTGCCGCACGGTCCCCTCGTCCCTTGGAAGAGGCGGAGAGGTGGGTGTTTGTCATCTGCTGGTGAACTAACCGGAGAGAATTACAGCGAGGGAGGGATTGCATTGAATAACAGCAGCAGGAGCAAACGCTTGCCTCTGGGATGGAGAAAAAGAGCCACAGCGGAGAATAAACAGAAGGGCAACCATGGCAACCATGCGCGGGAAGTCTTCTTCGCTGCTTTTGTGGCAGACTACAGCGCCACTTACAGGCCTGGCATATGTACTACAGCGTCTCCAGCGCTCTCGAGCGGCAATGGCCGGCCGTGACCCAACCCCACATTCCCCTGATCGGTGGAGAATTGACAACTAAGCGGAGCACCCCTTTTGTGACGTAGAAAATAATTCAAATCTGGATCAGTCTGTATCAGATCCGTTGCAGCCCCTTTTTTTTTTTTGAGATTTGGGTATAGAGGAAAAGAGAGAGGGTTGTATTTTGCATGATAGGTCACCTTTAAAATAGCCTTTGCTTATGTTTTATTTTCCAACGCCATCTAGTGGCTCAGAAATGTTTGGGCCCAAGGCCAAACTTACTTGCCGACCCCTAGCCTAGAGCTTTTTAGAGTCAGAATATATTGAAAAAATACAGATTTAATGTGCAAAAACATGTTTGCTTCAGTCTGTATTTGTTTTTGTTTAGCTTTTGAAAAACATTGCATCTCAGATTAGCTGGATCCACATTTTAAATAGCAATGGGTACAGGTGCACCTGGCATTTAAAGGAAATGAGGAATGAGTCTCTGATTGGTTGATTTCCCAGGTTCACCCAGAATACACCTGTTTTGCCTTCATTTACATCAATATTTAGTTTTTTTGTTTTGTTTATTAAGCAAGAATTTAACACGCTATGAATGCACCCGTGCCGTGTTCTTACAATCATGCATTATGGATACTTTAAAACTGGGCCCAAGGGGTTCCAGAAAAGAAAAGCAAATTAAATGTAGCCTTTTATATATAGCCGTGAAGAACCATCATCTACTACTCACACCTGTACAAGCATCATAAAGAACTAAGCCTCAACCTCATTAGAATATTAAAATGTTTTAACCACTTCCTCTTTTCGGTCCTGCAGGAGACCTTCTGATCATCATGGCGCAGGTCATCGTTTCAGTGCAGATGGTTCTGGAGGAAAAGTTTGTCTACAAACACGACGTCCATCCTCTCAAAGCTGTTGGGACTGAGGGTAAGACAGTCATTCATCTGAGTTTTACATGATAGATGTGATTTAGGACAACAAAAGGGAACATATGCACCTAAAACTCACACACACAGGAATGTGATGAATGTAGATATGTTGAGAGTGTAGCCACATATATTAAAACATACAGATTTTGAAGGATCACCTGAAAGAAAAAAAGTTAAAACTGTCGATATAGAACATTTAAAATTCTGCTCTCTATCTCCAGGTTTCTTCGGGTTCGTCGTCCTGTCGCTGCTTCTCATCCCGATGTATTTCATCCACGTGGGAAACTTCAGCGACAACCCTCGGCAGGTCCTGGAGGACACACTGGACGCCTTCTGTCAGATCGGCCACGAGCCTCTAATCCTGCTGGCTCTGCTGGGCAACACCGTCAGCATCGCCTTCTTCAACTTCGCCGGCATCAGCGTCACCAAGGAGATCAGCGCCACCACGCGCATGGTGCTGGACAGTCTGCGCACGCTGGTCATCTGGGTGGTGAGCCTGGCGCTGGGCTGGGAGCAGTTCCATGGCCTGCAGGTGTTGGGCTTCCTGGTGCTGCTGGTGGGCACAGCGCTCTACAATGGGCTGCACCGCCCCCTGCTGGCCAGGATACCCTGCTGCGCCCATCTGGTGGCCACCGAGGAGGAGGAGGGGGGGGGGGACAGCCCAGGGGAGAGGGAGAGACTGCTGGGGGACGGCAGGGTGCAGACCCCGGACGAGAGCTAAAACAAGAGGACACTCTGTGGAGGACTCTGTCAGGGATAGTCTGTTTTTAAATATGTTCCTTTCTCAGATTTGACACAATATGGTATAACATCTGGGAGTGGGCAAGCTCTTTAAGAGGACACAAGGGTAGTTAGTATCCATTTTCTAATCTCTGGGCAAATAACTCGGATGGTAGAGAGTGATGTCCAGAGGAGCTTTTATTTTACAATGCGGATTTTAAAGGGATTTATTCAGGTGAGAAATTAAAAATGAATTTCTCAAGCACAACTAAAGTCTCAACATTAGCTCCTTACCCCTTAAAATAATTATTATTCTTAAAAAAAAGACTTGAACTGACAACTTCTCTATTTAGTGCTGAATCACTTAAACAAATACTGTCAGACAAGATGAACAAATGTCAACTTACTTGAAGTTTTATTCTGATTTTCTTAAATTGATGGAGAAGCTTCTTGTTTATGATTTAAAAAGAGAAGATGCTTGGGGAGCTGGTTGCAGACGGGTCACAAGAGCTAAATCTTGAGGATTCTTCGTCAAAGTCTTGGCACATTTGACAGGGATAGTGTTTTTTTTAATATGTTATAATTACACACTAACACAAGCTCTTTTAGAGGACACAACGGTACTTGGTACTAATCTTCTACCAAACTATTTGCAAGAAAGACAATTAGTTATTTTTTTATCTTTAAGGGATTTATTCAAGATGGAAATGGACAGTAACGTTTTTTTAACAAGATAACAATGAAATCCCGGCATTTGATCCTGACGTACATACATTACATACTTAAACTGACTTTTTTAATTTAGTAAAACCTGGGTTAACAGTGAAGAAATGTCAACTTCCATTTAGTTTTGTTCAGATGTTCTTAAATCGATGGATATGTTGTTTTTGATAATGTTTTTAGAACAGGTTTTTATTGTTTAATTGTTGCTGTGCAGTATGATTGTGC
This sequence comes from Notothenia rossii, assembly GCF_949606895.1. NCBI lineage: Eukaryota > Metazoa > Chordata > Actinopteri > Perciformes > Nototheniidae > Notothenia > Notothenia rossii. Next base: position 71,970,921 of record NC_136906.1, read on the forward strand.
CAAAATATTTTCACTGAACCAACAGAGACGGGAGTTTCAAAAGTTCAACATTTTCTTTGTAATCAAGCAGAAGTCTTTTTTTTTCATTTGTTTACTTAAAGGTGGGGTAGGTAAGTTTGAGAAACCGGCTCGAGATACACTTTTTGATATTCCATGGAATGCTCTTAACATCCCGATGGCAATGAATATCTGAAGTGCTTTGACAAAAAAATCCATTAAAAAATGTCATCTGTGGAAGCTGTGGTGCTGTAAAAAGCACAACCAATCATCTGAGCCGGCCCGGCTAAAATAACTGGATGGCCTACCTGCCTGTCAGCCTTCCATCTGTGCACAAACTTATTTCGTTCCCTCATTGATCATGTGCACGTTTGTGTGTGTTGGAGGAGGGGCTCTGTAAGGTAGTGGCAGATTTTTTCCGGCTGTGTATTTTCAAATTCTAGCGCACTCCAGCTGGTTTCTCCAAAATTACATACCCCACCTTTAAAAAAAAAAAGAAAAAAAATTGAATGAGTGCAGAAATCAGTTTTTAAAATGTCTGTAGATACATTCACTTTCTGCAATTTCAATTTGTGTTGATTTAGTTGTACAGACGGACATGTATCAAAAGGTCTAAATCCTGATTCTCATCTCTATTTAGTATTTTAAAGGCTGTAACGTACACTAAGAAAAAAGGGAACGGTCATTTAATCACACTTGTTGAATTATGTATTAGCATTTTTACTCAGGCATTTGTAGACCTGCAGTCAATGTGATATGATGTAATTTTTTTAAATGCACTTGTAAAACAACCTACAAAGTCTTATACAATGTTTTTTTCTGCTCGTAAAATATTTGCATAACAGTTGACTCAAAGAAACATGACAAATACGTTTCTTTCCAGCTTCCCTTCGGTGAGTATTTGCAGATTTTCTTTTGCCATATTTAGTTAATTGAATATTTTTCAAAATGTTTGCCCTAAAAAAAGATATGTGAAAATAGTCTTTCATTAGTTAAATGGTCAATTTGAACATTTCTTAACAATTCATACGACATAATGATTAAGCTATTATATGAAAATATGACAGCAGAATTATTGATAATGAAAACAACCATTTCTTGTGCATTTTATAGAGTTTGCTTACTAACATAGTTTGGATTGATCAGGTGTTCATCCGAGGGGGGAAAGGAACACAGTAATGATATTGGACGCTTTATTTCACTCTTTCAAATGTTTTTAAATTAAGTTAAATGCATGTATAATGAAATATCCTTACATTAGTTTCTTTTCTTACAGAATCCCAGTTTCCAATAAGATGAAATTCAGACACATTAGTGATGAAGACGTTCAGCAGTGGGTAATGATTCGGTGTCACCGCTCGGAGCGGCAGCAGCTGACACCTGCCGACACTTCCTGAGTCAGAGCTGCTTCCTCCCTGAAGACCGCTCCTGTGCTTTAATGGAGGTCAAAGATTAAACGCGGAAATCCCCCAGAGATCTGCACACACGACCCCCGTCCAGATCCAGGAACAGGATGAGGGAAAAAGTGCTAATTGACCCAACACACATGAACACACTGATTGAGAAGTCAATGTCGTACAACAACTATAACCAGCTGCACAAGAGGGTTGACTTTAATGCAGTTGTCAAGAGTACCTTGATGACATGAACAAAATAAATCCAAAATGTCCCATTTAAATTCTTTAATCACGTATCTATAGATGTAAAGAGGAGATCGATTATGGGTCCTGCTTAATTGTGTTTATTTGTATTGTCATATTTTATTAGGTTCCTTTTTAAAGCAGTTTTTCAGTTTTAAATTAACACACACAAACACACATTGATTGTCGCATTAGAACACGACATGACCACTAGATGGCAGCATTTTACTAAGAAATGATCACAGCTCCTCGTTTTGTGTTCTGGTTATAGGCAGCTACCTTGTCAATGCATTGAGGAAAGGAGACATTATTCTACGGTAACATCATAAGTAGCCTACTAAGCAACAAGTCTTAATTGTAAACGTTTGGTTAGAGAGATATTTAAATGGCTCTAAATATCCTATATTTTTTATGATGCACAATCCACTGGACGAAATATTAGTAATCCTAAAAAAACTTAATGTAGTAATCTCTTCTAGAATAGCTATTACGTTGAACATTGCATATCAGAGTTGTAGGAAAACGTTATTATTTCTATATTAAAAAATGTTATAAAGTCTACTTTCTCTTGGAATAAACTACATATGACTTTTTATGTTAAGTGTATTTTACCGGGTTAGGAGCCAGCGTGAGCATAAAGCAACACAGATGTAAAGCAGATTTTGTTTTAGGGAGATGTGGTGCAGAGTTGGATCAGGATTTACAGCCTCTGATTAAAAAAAAAGGGGGATTAAAATAAAAATAAACCAAAAACAGTAGAGAAGAGACTCCTGGGACAGCATGGAAAAACATTTACAGTAGCTCTTTTCTGGACAAATGTGTCCCAATGCGATGTGTCCTCCCCCGAGACAAATTGACCTGCTGCTTGAACCCAGAGCAAAAAATAAGCCTGTGAAAAAGATAGATAGATCTACTTTTCAACTTTTCAACTATCAATGTACAGAAATCAGCCTTTTTTGATTTGATACACACGAATGATGTTTTAAATAAAGATCTTTATATAAGTGATGTCATGTTTTCAGGAGATCTTGTTTTGCATCTTCAGACCTGCCGCTGCTGTGTGGAGTTTCTCAGCTGATGAATCCTAGGCCTATTTTCCCGCCTATGCTGCGGATTGATATGCCGAGATGTGAACCATTGCTGCTGCACGGGGAGATGCTCTGCTCTTCGTCACATTGCAACAGCAAACTGTCCTTATTAATGCATCACCTAAAACATTTCTGCACAAATTACGCATGCGGAACAATGCTTGGACACATAATCCTGAATTATAAAAAATGTTAACTAGAAATCCAATGCAAAATGGGGGGGAAAAGGAAACAAGTTAACATTGATTGTTAATGTGTGTATTTTATATAATCTGCTGTATTGTCCCTTGTTTAAAAACGCATTGCAAAGCATATCTGACATCTTCCCAGTGTTTTATTCTCCTTATGCAGCTCGCTTCAGCAGCAGCAGGCCTAATGGTTTGTTATTATGACCTTTTGTGTTTCCATTAGTCTCCTCCTGCAGTATTTGGCTTACAGCTCGTGATTTAACCGTGTGTACATCTGCACACTGGAGCTGCAGAGGGCCCTGAACCTGCCGCACAAGAGGCGACTTTAATCTGTCCCAACGTAAACACGTGGCTTTGCTCAAAGGCACTGAGTCACCATCATATTTAAAAGCTTCCATTAAAGCGGCTCCTTTAGCGTGTTTACAGCGGAGGGCACAGCGGGGTGAGTGTGATTAGTCTAGCACTCCAATGTCCAGATAATGACCACTTAATGTTTTAAACCCGGCTGTGCTGAGAGCAGTCAGGCTACCACAAAAGGAAACATGGCGGCCATTCATAACCCCGGAGTCCAATGGGTTCACTTTAATATGTCGACCTCTCATTTTTCAGCCTGTTTAAAGTGGAGATTGTTTTTGTCATTAAGGTTATTAATAGGTTATTTGAAATGCTGGAAACAGAATACTCAGATAGTTTATTGACTTAAAGTGGTCAATAATATAGTGTAGCTAAACTCTGCTAAGTCAAATTCCTGCATTCAATAGTCTACTTAGGTTACTTAAAAAAAAAAAAAAGAAGTCCCTATGCAAATTATTATTATTTGTATACTACTAAGTAGCTCCAATGAGTAATGCTTACTTTAATGTAACAGCTAAATGTGAATCTGGCTGGTGAATTTTCTCTGCCCAGGGATCAAAAAGCTTTTATTTAATACATCTTAGCTTATTTGATGACTTAATTTATTATTATCAATCTCAATATGCAATGAAAGTAATTAAAAGTGTCAAATAAATGTTGTAGCAGAACATTCAAATAAAGTACCAGTAAAATTGCATAAAGTAAGATGAATGCATTGAGTTACTTTTATTGCAGGTTCTTATAAGTAGCAACTCCAGACATGTGATAATGTACCCCTGAGAGTTTACAGATCATCACCTGCTGTAAGTCCACATGGAGTCAGTGTAACACTTATTTAACGCCTGAGAAACAAAAATCTCCATCAACACCAAGTCATTTAAAAATCTAAACTTAAAACTTGAAGATTTTAGATGGACAAACTCCAGGCTTTAAGGATTGAGTATACATTTTGGGTTTATCTTCATGTGATCAGATTCGTAGGTCAAAGCATTTTGTTCAATTATTTGTTCTCTTACAAGAACAGCTGCTGCAGTTGCTCAACATGGACGACATACAGAAACAAGAGCAGTGCTGTGATGTAAGTTTAATCATGAGTAATGGTACTTTACTTGAGTGTTTTCATGTTATGCCACTTTCTACCTTTACTCCACTGCATTTCACAGAGAAAGATAGTGCTAAGTGTCCTATGCTTTCTACTCCTTGGGAAATTATTTGACAGATTTAGTTAAAAACATACTTTCAAACGCAGGATTTCTACACACAGCAGAGCAAAACAGATAGGAGTGACATTTCACCTCCAACATGCAAATCCATTTAAGTCCATCTCCACATCAGAGAGAGTTCAATGTTTGAATTATCTTGGTTATATTCAGGATCAGATAAACGGGGACAGTGTTGTTTGGACTTCATACACATCCCTCACTTCTTCTTTTTTTTCTTCTTCTCTGGAAATGATGGCAGGGTGCCATACAGAAGGCTGTGTACAATGGCCCAGGTCCCATTAAATCTGCGAAAGTTCCTTCCTGAGGCAAACATTGCCAGAAATAGTAATCTTGGCTTGGAGCTGGAGTCTAACAGAGGGGGAGCAATAATTCTCGCTGTAATAATGGAAATAATTTAATGATGTCCCTGTGATCCAGCAGGGCTTCAGTGAGAGGTGCTCGTTCGCTCTTCCTCCGCCTGATAAGGCTTCCTGAAAAACACTCGGCCAGCAATCAGGCCACAACAATGGGCTCCGTCAGACGCTTTAAACTTCAGGTAGTGACGGTGCACAGCAGCACGCCTTTGTTTTCATCCACAGTGGGCATGTGACTCATAAAAGCTTTGACTTTTCATTTCTTATGCTGTTTGTTTAAGCTGCACTGCAGGCTGTTAAATAAGGCAATCTATACGAGCTGCTGCCTTCTCTGATAGGATGAGGCAAATAATCAGTCAATGAATAATTACCTTTTAGTCAATCATTATCTCATGTTTTAACAGGGAGGTAAAGCGATGGTTACACAACAAGTTACAATACGTCTGACAACAATAATGTTCTTGAATATTTGTTGGTCTTTTAGCACTTGCTTTTATACTTTTGGTATAAGAAGATCCTTTGTTAAATAAAAGCAAATAAGATTATTTGTAAAGTAATAATTACAAAATACTTAATCAAAGTCCTCTCTCTCAAATATTCATTTTTTTTTTTGTAGGTTTCGTCCGTGTGGGCATGTGCGGGTGGAGGGAGGGAGGGAGGGAGGGGGGAGTGTAGTGAGTGTACTTTGATATTACAATATAAATGAAATGTCATCGATTACTGTACACTATAATGAAATAAAAAGACTTGTAAAAAAAAAGATTTGTTGGAGTTACTTTTTTATTCAGATTAGTGACCAACATGCTGTCGGTGTGAAATGATTAAATGTTGTACAGCAAAGGAGAAAAAATACTTTTCTATATTCTTATACTTTACTGAAAAATATTATATAATTTGACCTCTTTAGGCTAAAACCGTGATCTCACAAAAACTATTGTGCAACTTTGAGATATTTTTGTCTTTCCTCAACATGTGTTTTATTCTTAGTCTGAAAAGTAAAAATAAATCTTTCAAATAAATCAGTAATAAAAAGTTCCCCTCTGACATGTAGTGGAGAAAGTAGCATCAAATGGAAATACTAAAGTATGAGGGAAAATTTTCAATAGATGTACTGTTACAGAGTAATAGTGCATGATTGTGTGTGGACAACATCCTAATGCTGGAAAAACAGTCGTAAAAGTCAAAGAACTAAAATGTATTTACAATTGTCTTGGAGTCAGGGACAATGTTGTGTTTCCAAACTACTTCAGAAGAAGACAATCAGACTTTTATTTTTAGGTTTTTTACGAGGGACTTTTCTATTGTTGGTGACATTCAGCCCTGCAGCTCAACAGTCCTTTACACAGAGAGGAGTCGCTGGCACTGGCATGTAATCCCAACTGCCATCGCAGACTGCTGGCCTGTGTAACCAGCGTCAGGTGTGTGAAAACTGGACCAGTATTCCAGGTTCTTAAAGGATGGGTAATAAATGAAGTCGAACACCAGAGTGAATGAAGTGAATACTGAGATTTTATAAAGGAAAACATATATATATTGGCACAGGAATAAACAACATTCTTCTAAATAAAGCACTTGACACTTGGGTGCACCCCAAATAAAATCAAAATAAGCCCCCAAAAGAAAATAGTTATTTGATCAGTTCCTGTAAGCTTCTCTCAAAATCCTACCACTGGTAGCGGAAAGATGAGGTGTTCAGGTTGTCATTGGTAGCTCGCCATACCCCTCGTCAGGGAGAAAATCCAGAGTCCACAATCCAGAAAATCCAGAATCCAGAAAATTCAGAATCCAGAAAATCCACAATCCACAATCCAAGGGTATCATAAAAAACCCAGCCTGTGTAATATAACACGGCTTAAAACATTGCAAATGTATCTTCAACACATGTGCATCAAATATCATAACTGTGTAGTGCTAAATTATCAATGCAAATATACAACACATTTAGACACCATCATATGGAAAACTGTTGCATTGTAAATAAAAGATTCATTCTAAATGCACTACTAAAAACACACTGACGTCAATAACCATGAAATCATGAAATGTAGATCAAGATAAGCATTTAAAGTTTAAACATTAATGCATAAAACCTTGTAACGAAATAAATATCTAGTGCTTGTTAGCACTGTATAGTAATACACAATATATAGCTACTGTAACTCTATCAACCATAACTCATATTTGCTAAATTTAACTGAACTCTCAAAAGAGCTAGGTGGCTAACACACCGGGCCCGCAGCATGCAGGCAGCAACTAGCATGTAGCATGTAGCGCGTTGCTTCACTCACCGAGGAAAATAAAATAACAATAAAAACTCCCGCTTTCTAAAGCAGCCCCAACCTCCGACGACAGCCCCAGAGATTGCTCCACCGCCGCCCCGGTAAAACTCTCAATTTGCGCTGTTTTGTGCATTTAATGATCACAAGTGTCTCCGTTCTTCCAGCGTGACGTTGACGCTGCTCCCTCACACACACGTCTCCAACGTGCCTCACTAACCTGAGTAAGGAGGCGGGATTGGCGGATTTTAGTCTAACTGCAATCATGATTGCATTATGAACAAATGAGCTTTGTTAACCGTGGGTTACACCTGGAAAAGGGAAATAAAGGTGAATAATAGTATCCAGGGCCCGGCCTGAAAAAGTCATATTTCAGTTTTACAGGTGACTTGTGGATCAAATGTGTGCTTTTTAACACCATTTTCAGACCTGGACTTTAACAGTAAAGGGCTATGATATAAGGGCTGAAAAAAAACCGTACTTTGTTACAAAAAGACACTTTGTGCAGCAGGTTGGTGTTTATAACCTGCCTCTCTTCTCTTTAAGAGTGTGCCTAAAATCAAGTGGTGGGTGCATTAAAATACATATATAATATATAAAAATAAAAATAAACTTTAACAACAATAATCATCAGACTGCAAGATTATTTTATGGCTACTTTTAAAACAGTCTCTAGTTTATTCTGCTCTGAAAAATAAATAATCTGTCTGAAATAGACACATTTCAATAATTGTCCTTATCGCACTTGATTCTACAATTATTTGAATTATAAATAAAAAATATAGAGTTCGACAAATTTCTGATTTTGGAGAAAAGAAACAGAGTTTAATGGCATATCTCACACTAAATCTATAAATTATTTAAACCCTTTGTGTGTGTAGACATTCAAAATCAGTGTTTCAATGCTTATTTTAACTGAAATCTCTTTTATCAGGAAAATAAAACTTCACCAACAGGTTTTTCTACTCAAAAAGATGCAGCAAAGAGTAAAGAGTAAAGGGAAATTATGTCGTGTCTTTCATATGTATTTATTTTCTACAGTAAAAAACACAATTAGAGCCATTTATTCAAGTCAAATAGACACCAATTATTATTTCAAGATGAAATTAAACATGCTTTTTAGATTGATGATGGCAAACAGCAAATACTCTCTTGAATTATGGATGTTTAATCTACAGTAGCTGAGAAAGTATGAGCAAATGTAACCCCAGTTTGTCCCATGCAGCTAAAGTCTGATCCTGTGTGTTATAAAGCTTCCCACTGAAAAGCTCATCAGCACCTGAAATAGCTCGAGGCGTGCAGCGTCGCTACATCCTCTTCCCTGGATTGTTTTGACTGCATGATGGAGGGCAAACGTTAAATCTCTATTTCTAATTTTAACCCGGAAAAGTGTCACTCGAAAACAGCATGATAGGAGGCAGTCAGGGTCATCTGCGCTTCCGGCTTTATGAATCAGGACTAAATGAATGCGGGCTTCAGAAGCCATTGTTTCCACACACATGCGAGAGAAAAATACGATCTGGGGGGAGGAGGGGGGAGAAACAGTAAAGAGGCGAGAGAGTTCATTTTTATTGACAGTTGGAACACATATATGAACTTTAACTCTAAACACGATTATAAATGTTATTGCTGGATATTTAAAATGTATTGTTTTAGGTCAGACAATTATAATGTTTATTGCTACTATTTTAATTATAACATGTTATTGGCCTATTCCCAACGTGTGAATCTTGAGGGGCCTCGCGGAAGAGGTATCGCCTCTGAAGTTAATTGTGTTTTGGTTTAAGAGGGGAATCGGTTTCCTCTGTTTATTATGAGCATGGGGACGGATTTGCGTCACCGTGCAACTTGCAGGTCGAGATAAAGTTGCACAAATATTGAAAAAGGGAAGTTCTAACAGTCATTATAAAAGGCCCCCCCTCCGCTCCGGAAGAAATAAGGATTTCTGCTGTATCCTAAAATACTAAAACAGGTTCTATTTTGGGGGCAAATCTAGCAGGAATATCCGCTCATTTAACACGAATCACAGCCCATCAAAAACAGGATGAGGGGAGCTAATAGAGCCTCTCCTGGGCCGGGGTCATATGATTACAGGTCGGGTCTCTGGGTGGTTTTACAGGTCATCTATTAAATAAGCAATTTTACACAACCGATTGGGATGTTTTTGTTCGATTTCAATTGTATTTTGGCAGGGCGAAATGCATATTTTTGTTGAAAACTGACTCTGTCAAAATATATTTCATCCACTGCGTACACACTGATTATTCCCACTAAGAATATTTAATTTAACATTAATGGGTGTAATGTTTTTTGTGTGCGGTGATGGGTTGGGTCACTCTTTAAGTGATCAATCCATCATCTCAGGATCAACATTTCTGCGAAGTGTTCGGGTCATGTGTGTATGTGTGTATGTGTGTGTATGTGTGTGTGTGTGTGTGTGTGTGTGTGTGTGTGTGTGTGTGTGTGTGTGTGTGTGTGTGTGTGTGTGTGTGTGTGTGTGTGTGTGTGTGTGTGTGTGTGTGTGTGTGTGTGTGTGTGTGTGTGTGTGTGTGTGTTTAAAATACACATCATCCTCATTTGTTAGGGCGTGATGTCCGCGAATGCAAAACATCCATTGGCTCAGAAAGCGACCAATCAGTGTCAGCGGAGAGACTTGAGAGTGGAGCTGCAGGGTTTGGATTTCAGAGTTGGGAGAGCGATTTTGGCACTGACACGAAGAGGACGGTCATCTATCCCCCTAAAACGCCATCCCTGCCTTTTCCCTTTTTACATGCATGTCAGTTTATACCCTCTACTGAGAAACAATAAGGCATTACAGGCTGCGGGATGTACACGGCCGGGCTCAACCCGTTTTACGCATCAAATTTTAGCCTCTGGTCGGCGTACTGCGCAGGGGGCTTCGCTGTGGATACCATGAAGAAACCGTCCTTTTGCATCGCAGACATTTTGCAGGCTGGAGATGCGGAGAACATCCCGGGATCCTCTGCCCTCATGGTGCACATGGGACACCACCACCACCGGGCGCAGCACGGCAGCTCGCCGCTGCGCCCCTCTCCGGTCGGGCCGGAGCCGTCCGTGTACGGAGCGAGGGTGAGTCCGGGCTCCCCTTACCACAGACACGGACTACAGCTCACATCAGTCTCCAGGACTCCCTTCAATTCCCAGCAATCTCCCCCGCCTTCAAGTAAAGACCTCAAATTCGGAATTGATCGGATATTGTCGACAGATTTTGACCATAAAGGCAGAGAAAAGTCTTCATTAAGAGGTGAGATTGTATTACTCAAAGCATATGTGTGGTGTTTATAGAGACGCTTCCTGTCATGTCAGCCAAAGAAAACAATAAATAGGGATCTGTGTATGGCCTTAACGTTATTTATAAATGATACCATTACCACACTTTAGAAACTAAAGCTAGAGTAAAATCAGAACCAGATTATAACTTTATATCTTTAAGGAGGAGGGGATCCTCTGCTCAGATGCCCCCTCAGAGGTCAGGATCAGCCACACTTGAACCCAGGCTTTGAGTTTGTTTGGTGGTCTCTCTAAACACTAGACCATCTTGCCCCCCTAAGTTGTGAGTCTTTGTTTCCTGACTGAAGCCCCTCATCTCTCGCTCTGTAACAGATCTCACATCCATCGTTAGCTCGAACCGTCAGTCAGGGATCCAGATCCCCATTCAGCCTGCGGCCAGCCAGTACTTCTCCTGCATAGACCCCGGGATGAGCGACGCGTCCTCCATGATGAGTTCACTAGGCAGCAGCAGCAGCAGGCATTCAGGCCAGCATCAGTTTCAGGACACCTTCCCAGGTAGTCACCACTTGTAGGACATTCAACAGACAGGAATCTGTCCCTGCAGCTCTCTGTGTTTGGAGCTGTGAGACACCTGCAGTCAATCCTCTGCTTTCTCTTCTCTTTTTATTTAACCTCCTCTTCATCTCTTTTAGGTCCGTATGCTGTCCTCACCAAAGACACGATGCCACAGACATACAAGAGGAAGAGGTCGTGGTCCAGAGCAGTGTTTTCTAACCTTCAGAGGAAAGGACTGGAGAAGAGATTTGAGATTCAGAAGTATGTCACCAAGCCGGACAGAAAACAGCTGGCGGCGATGCTCGGGCTGACAGACGCTCAGGTAAATAAACATGATGCACAGGTTTTATTTTATATTACAATTGTAATTTTAGCAAGATATATTATTTTGTAAAAGGTCAAAGACTTCAAAAATAATGTAGCTCTATAGGATTCTCTTCACATGGTTGCAGTATATTTTTTTTGGGGGGGGGTTAGGGTTAGGTATGGTTTTGATGTATTTTCATTATTGACGCTAAGGAAGAGTTGTGTGGATCCAAATAAACAATAACACAATATAACCACAGGGATGTAGGATTTTAGAAAACTGAGGTCATAATCCCCTTTATCACCCCCTAAAGAAATCATCAGGCACCTATTATAATTAAATTGTATTTCAAATGATTTAGACTTACTCATATAACAAATATTTGTATGAAATATTTGTTTCTTCTTTAAACCCTTTCCATGTCATGTCAGGTCATATATTGCTGACATCACTTTTCCAGCTTCTAAAAAAATACCTGTAGCAGCCAATAGAAACCTACTCTGTGCAAGTCAACCACAGGTTGGTAAAACTATAAACACTTCGAGAAGAAATGCAGTAAACAATTGATATGGTGTCCTCTGGCACTTGACAAATCATTAGCATAATATTACATTCGAACATGTGATTCCATGTTTGAGGGATGGCTGTAGTCACATTATTTATGTTTGTAAAATAGCATGAGTCTGAGTGAGGTTTTGTCTCTGACCTGTATTCCCACAGATTATTCTCAGGACAAGAACTTAACATTTGAAACTAATTCACAGTAATGCACAGAAGATGGTAGAGAACCATTTTAAATGTAAATTGGCAAAGCTGCATCATAACAATTTGGTGCAACCACCAGTTGTTGTTTACATTTCAACAAAATGTACATCAGAGCCACTTTACCTCACCCTCCAACAAAAACAGACATATTATTAGTATTCCTAGATAATATTAAACGTATGGGTTCCTGTCATCTACTAGTTTTTATAATATTATTTGCACTATATTTACACTTTTTATGATGCTGTCTTTGACAGGGTTTTCTTGCAAAAGATGTCTCTTGAAATAATGTGTTAACGATATAGCCTATTTTACCTTATCATAAAAGAGGAAAGGGAAAGAAAAAACACTTTTGGAAGTATCCAAAATATTTAAAATGATATGGCTATAATAGTATACTATATTCCCTAATGACTACGATAAAAGCAGCAACTAATGCTTGCATTTTCTCCTATCATATGTATTTATTCCCTTCTCTCAAAAAAGAGCACATTTTTACCCGGAAATTATAGACACATTTAAGGAAATTAAATACATGGATTTTTTAAAAACATGCTGCAGCTTTATGTCCCAGCACCACACATAGAAATCGAGTTATTTAATAGTATTTTTTTTGGTGTGTTTTCAGGTGAAGGTGTGGTTCCAGAACAGGCGTATGAAGTGGCGCCACTCCAAAGAGGCGCAGGCCCAGAAGGACAAGGACAAGGAGCAGCCGGAGAAGAGCAGCTCGGAGCCGGGCAGGGAGCCCCGAGAGCCGCCGGAGGAGGAGTCCGAGTGCGAGAGCGAGGGCCGGAGCGAGTGTGAATCCGAGGAGGCTCCGGAGGAGGAACACTCTGACGGACATTTGGACATTTCTGAGCAAACAAACAAAACCAGCGTCATAATGAGCGGCATCGGGCCGGCCAGCAGCTCCGAGGCGGCGGCAGACCCGGAGGCCGCTGCGTCACTCATATGAACCTCTAGATATATGTACTATAAGTTTATTTTTTATTATTTACGACAGTAACGTTAAAACGCATGTGGACGGTTAATTCGGTAGGGCATCTGCAACTTAAAGACAGGCCTGTATGCGTCTAATTCCTGGGAACAAGTGGAGCAACACTCGTTTATTTGTTCAAAATGACATTTTATTTTAACCCAGACACAAGGAATATAGCCCAAATTAATTTGTTTATTGTATTATATTACATTTATTTGTTTCTGCTTCCTTTTGAGGCTCTTAAATTAAAATATCAGGCTATTTTTCTTTTTTAAAATCAGACCTCCCCCAGGTATTTCCTTAATGTCGTTTTCCTCTCAAGAGCTTCGGTGTGCATCATGTTTTTCCTCATCTGGAGGAAATAATGCGGTTGTGAATTTTATTTGTTATGAAACACTCGTTTTACGTGATAAATGAAAACTCAGAAAATCACAGAAGTGTTCATGTATTATTTGGTTTGTCTGGATATATGGTTGTGCTATTTGTTAATAATAATTTGCACTGAAAATATTGTAAATAAAACGTTTCGTACTTTGAAAATTGAATTATGATGTTTTATTATTATGATGTTTTATTATTATTTAATATAAGTCAGTGAATTATTTTTACGTTTTTGAGTTTGTTTTGGTGCTTTTGCATATCAGAAAAATAAAGCTTCAGCAACAGAATAAATAGTTGCATACACTTAAATATGCAACCAAATAAATGCATAGAAATAAATAGGTGCTCTAAAACATGTGGTGGTTTAATCCACATAAAACCCAAAAATATAATACAACACGTAGATAAGCAACATAATTTACTTGAAGTTTGTGTTACTTTGGTCGAAAATCATAAAAAAACTATTAAAAAAAGAATCAATCAAAAATAAAAACATTGTAAAACTTAACATCATTATTTCCAAAAGTCTAAAGAAGTTAGTGGACCAAATAATACCTCCATTATGAATGTGTTTATATTATTCTCCTCTTATATAAATAAATATAAGCACAATAATGTATCTCAGTGAACTAAATTCCTCCTGGATGTTGAGGCTCCAGCAACAGAAAGTGAGAGAGACGAAGAAGAAGAGGGTAATTTATAGTTTGTATACATTTACTGGCTCCAGATAGCAGGGACGACCCGGATGAGTATATTTTATGTATCCAGACCCAGATACAATCAACATCTCCTCCATTTATAGTGCTGCTCATAACCTCCCTCTGAGTCCACTCAGATCTGCTTCTTTTTCTTATGACTACAAGAAAAACCAACAGCGAGGACAGAGAAGTGTTGACATTTTATTTCTCAACCAGCCTTATCATGAAGGTGACTGCTCAAGATTCATAAGATATAAGAAATGTCCATCATTGCTGCAATGCACATCCAAACTGTGCACATGTGCGGCACAATTAAACCTGTTAAAGCATGTTTAAAGACATGATGTCATGACACACTCCCTCCCTTTACATGTCTATTAAGTCTACCTGTGTCTGTCAGAGCAATTATATTTTATAAGAGCCCCATAAATCTGGAATGACACACAATGTGTTTTTACTGTCTTTTTTTCAAACTTATCTGGAGTTTTAACCTCACTTACCTTCAGTGTCTTGACAGGAAACAATATTCCAATGTAGTCATCATAAATGTCGGATATGTTGCCCAATGTTAGAGTATTTTTGGTGCAAAAACATGATGATTTATACACAAAAATGCCCCTGAATAAGTGGTTTCCAATCCCAGCTGTGCAGTGACAACATAAATATTGTGTCAAATAAGCTATTCGTGTGTGTGTGTGTGTGTGTGTGTGTGCGTGTGCGTGTGCGTGTGCGTGTGCGTGTGCGTGTGCGTGTCCGGTGTGTGTGTGTGTGTGTGTGTGTGTGTGTGTGTGTGGTTATACATTCTGGTTTGTATGTGGCCCTGTATTAATCCATTTTAAAGCAACCATGTGTACGTTTTAATGATGTCTATTATATCACATACTGTGTATGAATTCAAACAAAGTACATACTCTAGTAACTGTACTTAAGTATAACATTTTTGAGGTACTTGTAAAATGTTGCTTCCACGCACTTAGATGTATAGCTCATTATAATCCAGTGATAGGTTACTTTTGCTTATGATTCTTAAAGTATATCTCGATGCCAACGCTTTTGTACTTTTACTTAAGTAAGATTTTAAATGCCTGACTTTTGTGATTACTTGAGCTAAACTATATTATTGCTAATTTTACTAATGTGAAAAATGTGTACTTTTTTCGTGACTGGAGCTTTTACTCAAGATATACAGAAAAAAATAAAAATAATTGCTTCACAGGAGGAAAAATCTACTGATCTTTCCTTACGTTAAAGTACCATAACCACATCGAAATGGAAATGCACAAGTACCTCAAAGTTGTTGAGTACTGTCCTATACCTTCCATCGCTACTAAACATTATTCACCTGTGAAATAAAGTTATATCTTACATAAACACCTCTACTAAACAATGTGAAAGGACTTGATATATAGTGTACAGTAGTGATAAATAAAGCTCTGTGCCTTTGTACCTCAGTCAGAAAACGTAAAGCCCTCTGGTATTTGTTGTCATGTTAGCAGCAACATCATAGTGAGTGACACAAAAACGCGGACCACCACAAACCCTCTCCACTATGGGGTCCACTTTCCTCTCCTCCGGAAAGAGGACTGACCCCCAGAGAGCTGCAGTTTTCCGTTTTAGCTTCGCATCTTGAATTTCACTTTTCATTTTCCCCCTTTCTGCTGCCCATACAGTAATACCTGCTGCTGGCTTTTGGAAGTATTTCACCCCCAAACTGCAGCCCAGTCGTCCCATAAACTAACAGTGACAGTTATGAAGTGGATGGCACTCATCTTAATCTTCACTTTTAATTCACGCTGCATGAAAAGTTGTCAGAGTTATGATTTCCATGGAAGGCAGTAAAAGCCCCGGGCACTTTATCAAGCCAATATTAACTGTTAAACTCTCACATATTAAATGTCTGGGTGAGTTGAGTCTCGAATTATGCTCGAAAAGCTATAAATTACATTAGTATTTGCAAATGTACAATAACAATAACAATCCAAACGCTTAACATAATACTGAGAGGCCTTGATTTGTGAACTGTCCTCAGAACTTTTAAGAGCAGGATAGGAGAAAGTCCATCTGGCCTGTATTTAATGTCAGCTTTCCCCCTCCATTAAAAGCTGTCCTACACGTCCCTCTTGGCAACCCAGGACAGGGCAACCAATAAAACAAACCACCCTTGTGGATTTGGCCAATATTTAACGCTTTGAAAAAGTAACTGTGTAAAACAAATTACCTCTGTGAGAGCAGAGCGGGGGGTTTCTGTCTGCAGTGGTTGAGGGATTAACGTGACTAAAAGCTGTGACGTCTCTTTGAGGCATTATCTGTGAAGTTGTTTGATAGGCTGATGGAGATTTCTCCACCATTGGTGTAATGCATCAGAGGGAAAAGGCCTTATGAGAGAGTCTGTGGCCCTGCCCGAGGAAAAAGGGGGGTAACAAAGCGTCAACATAACTCAACAAGCGCTCGAGAAACTTCAGCCGATAAATATGGCGTGCAAAAAAGATGGAGGATTAGTTTTGAAATTCTGCCCCTTCCTCATTTTGGGAGGATGCAGACGAAGATGATTTCAGTGATGATAGGGATGATGATATCAAGAATATTGTTGCGGGTTCACTTTCATGCAAGATTTATTCTGCAAATGCATCCATCCTGAACACGCACCAATGGCTTTTTAAAACATATATTTACTTGTTCTAGTGTTCTAATATTACAGTTTTTTATATTTGATATGGTTTTATGAGTCAGTAGACGCAGGAAGCTCAAGTTTCAACCTTAAAAATTGTACAAATATATAGTTAGTTAGCAGAAATATGTGCATATGACATTCAAAACAAAGGATACACATTTTATTTAAGAGCTGAATAAAATTGATCTGGTTTGGGTCCAAGCTTTGTTAACTTTACTCAGTATCTAAGGGTGGAAAACCACTCAAGATAAGGGATTGTTTATCATACTTTTATGGTAATGTGTACTACCCAAACTATGGCGTGGTTGCAAACTTTTTATAATCTACTCCATGTGTTATTTAAAGCACATTGAAGTATTAATAACCAGTTGAAAATGTATTGAATGGCATATCCCCATTTGTTTGTAGGAAAATCATCTGTCACATTTTTGAAGTTAAACACAGCCTTAAGGTTTTTTATTCATTTCTAAATAACTCCCTGGATGTATTTGCCAAATATCTCTGACTTAAATTAATGTTTTCTGGCACCGGCTGTAATCAGAGATGTTAACTTCTGGCATTACATTACACACCCAGAAAATGTGTTCATCGTCAGTGGAGCATTTTATTCGGTAATTGTGACTCCATAAGTGAGTGTGGATGCTGTGGAGGTGGCTCTGTTTCCTTCAGAGGTATGTTTGTTCCATTAAATGCTGATTTATGCTCTTTTCTTAAATGAGCTCTGAATCATCCGCATGAGAGATGACTTCCTCCTGAGACTAGCAAAAATATTAGTACTTGGTACGAAGCTTTAATTTGATAGCAGGCCAAAAATGTTTCCAGCCGCCCCCGTCATTTGAATCCAAGTCACTGGAATAACCAGATTGAAGTCTTATATTTATAGCCTCTTATTCAAAACACAGTTTCTCCCTCAAACAGAGTGTTTCTGAACGTGGTATGGAGAAACAGTTTAACAGCACAGTGCCAACAGAGTTTATGTTTGATGTACTGCAGCCAAACGTTCTGCAGAATATGTAAGTGATATTCTACACTTCATATTATCCTTCAGTAAATATACCATCAGTGTGTAAATCAAGTGTTTTTCTGAACGTTTATACGGTTTTGAGTGTTCTGCAGCTGCACACGTACCAAACATGTTCACCAACGCTGAAAGCTGAGCCCTCATACAGAAGCTGTCGCCACATTTCCAAAAAGCCACATTATTGAGTGCTTTTTTAACATGATCGCAGTTTCCAAGCAACTTGGCCCTGCTTTCAAAACCGGGCCCTTGCCAGCACTTGGGAGTGGAGGAAGAGAAAGAGAGAGCGAGGGAAGAAAAAAAAAGACATCTCAAGTTAAATTTAAAGATGTGTTTCTCTTGGAAGCCGGGCTGCACTGCCATAAACCAAGGGAGACATTTTCATGCTCCACATTTTTCATGGTTTCTCTTTGAGTTTCCTCCCTTCCTTTCTCACTCCACCTTGGCTCCACAGTTACCTACTGCTGCACCGACTGCAGACCACAGCCAGCGGGGCACCGTGGGGTGGCCAGTTCCTCCCTGCCTCCCCCCCTTTACCTCCACCCAAATCTCTCCTGGTTGTCCTTGGATGGCTCCCACCGTGAAGGGTCCCTCAGAGAATCCTCAGCGCTACTTAAGCTCTCTTTCACCACCTTTCTCAAATAATACGCACTGAGCTAATGGCCAACAGTAATCAGTTATGAGCTGAAAGTCCTCTGACCTACCGCCCTGTTTTTTAATGTGGACATGAAGGAACCGTTTTATTGCAGACTGCAGACTGTTGTCTTGAGCCAACCCTGTGCGGTGCACGCTGTAATTTGTGAATGGTGCAGAGGTTTGGTATTAATTAGGGCTGTGAAATGGCAGCGGTCCGTTTCCACAGAGGCTGACTTCACTGAGTGATGCACACGCTGGGAGGGGGATTACGGCCGAGCGCTGGCTGCCCGCTGAGATGCAAACACAAAGGGAGGATGTAAAAAGTACTTTCATTTCACATGACCTGTCATCAGCAGCACATTTTCACTCTGTTTTCTGAGACTTGGGTGAACTGCCTGCGGCTCAAAACTAACCGTATGTTGGAGTCCAACCATCGGATAGAGTTGACGTTATGTGCCTGCAAATGAAAGAGTTGCTCCTAAATTCAACCTCAGCCCCTCAGGAGCATGGAATTGTTATTTCTCTCCGTGATGAGAATATCGGGTTATGAGGTTAGATTTTAGGGTTTATTTACACATTTCAAAGGGGGGACGGTTTGAATTGGTTAAACTTAAAAATTATTGTGAGTTAACTTAACTTAAGCTGAATAAGTAGCAAAATGGTCTGTTAAACACTTAAAACAACTATAACAACTGTTCACAGTGTTTTTATTTTTGTAATAAGGCCCAATTATAATGTATCAAACCCACAACAAGTTCCCATCATTAAAGTTTTATTCAAACTACAAACAAGAAAGGACTCTTAACCACTCTCCAACAATGCATGATGGGAACTGCTGCTTATGTGCTGATCATGTTTGTTTATTTACTTCACTTAATGGGTTCAGTGAACTCACCCCCTCCAACCAGAGGACACCAACAACACTCTCCGGCATGCAAATAATGTCAATGACATCTTCAGACATATAAAAACATAATACGGAGCTGTTCCAATTGTAAACATACTCAGTCAATTTGCTAATAAAGAAACATCAAAAATAAGGCCATAAGAGATGGACTTTTTTTAGTAGTCAGTCCAAGAATGCAGCTTCTTCTTATAGTCAGAAGAATAATACAAAAAAAATACTACAAGACAAATGTGCAGGAACACTTCACATGTAATCATCAATATGAGAAATGAATATTTAAAGAATACTAACTTTACATACATTTACTAACCCTGTAACTCTACCTGGGATTCTTGAAGAAAAACTTTTTTTCGGTAACGGTAACTTGTGAGTAATTGATATACAAATGGTCATATTTATTTAATCATGGAGGTGAACTATTCCGTTAACAAAAACACCTGAAATGCACTGAAGGTTTGAAGATTGTTTCTTAGTCAAGAGTGTTGATCCCGGCTTTAAGGTGCAGGTTGAGTTAACTTATAAGTATTACAACGTAAATATTGGCATTAAAGGGTGAGTTGATTCCCCTAAAGTTCTGTATGATGTTTCACTGTGGAAACCGCCATGATGCAACAGAGGTCACCTGCGTGGGCCCTCTAAAGATACATTTTTAAAGCGGGCTGAGTATAGTCTGAGGTTTCCTCATTTCCCCTTTTTGCTGCTTATCGTGGCTCGCAGATGCCGTTTTATGGAGAACAGCTCAAACAGAACACTGCTCAGAGAATAACAAAGAAGATCTGCTTGTCCTCTGATTCCTGCTTATTTCATAAGACCAACAAGGTTTTTGCCTCTTCATTCGGTAAATGAAAAGTCACCTAAACACATTCTGTTTTTTTCAATTTAGAGGATGTTGTTATTTAAAGGGGAAACTCTTAAGCAATCTTCCCTTCCCTTATTTAACCTGGTGCCATGCAGTGCTAAATACCTCTTAGAAGTGTTAACAATTAAAATATTAAAAAGCTACATTTTACACTGAAGTTCTGTAAAACACTTTATCTGACACGGAGAGTGACAAAAGGAGAAGTTATAAGGGTCAAAAACACTTGACACAAAGTTATTTTGATCATTTAATACTTTGAAAAGCCACATTTAAGACATGATTATTTTCTTTTTGGTTTGAAAGCTTCAGTGGACCAATCACAATCAAGAATGTCACTCGGCTCATCGCTCAGGCTCCTTTTATCTGATAGTGTCCTTTATTATCTTACTGTGTGTTGTAGCATTAGACCTGGTCACACTCCATTATATATCTATCTATGTGTGTGTGTGTGGTGTCAACACTCAGGAGAACACACACTTTAGACTGATGGATTATAAAGGAATTCTTCTTCACGACTCGGCTTGTTAAGGGGAGGAGAGGGCAAGAGCGGGAAAATAAATAAGACGTCACTTCGGTTTATCTTGTTCTTGTTCCAAAATAAACAGAGCCGCGGCGGGAAAGGGGGGAAGCAGCAGGGCCTTTCAGGGCCGCTGAGTATTATACAGTCCCTTTGATCAAAACAATTTGGATCGAGAAAGCTGCAACACGCTGGTCACCACAGCAACACAAGAGCAGACACACAAGTGAGAGTGAACAGGTGATTTATAGAAAGCGCTGCTCAGTTTCACATCCTTCCCACTTCCTTTAAACTGATCTAGCGGACAGATTTTGATGCGGGTGAGAGACCATAATTGCTCTCCTTATTTGCATCAATGTGGTCACAGAAAATCCAATTCCAAGACTCAATGCACTTTAACAGAGAATGTGATTTATACGGCTTTAACAAGGGTCACATAGTGTACGCTTTGCATGCAAGCCAGCGACCGGACTGTGACTTTCTTGTTCTGGTGTGTGTGTGTGTGTGTGTGTAATGTTTGCACATATTTAAGTGCATGAACAAGAGTGTGAGTGCGAGCCCTGTAACCCATATGTGCAAGGGGTGAGAGTTCAGTTCCTGCAGGGTTTGTTTAGGAATATATGACACTGCACAGCTGGCCTAATCATCTGTGCATATCTGACTATAAAACTTTACTGAGCGTCGCCAGAGCCAGCTGCCTTTATCAGTGGAAATGAAGTTATTCCCTCTCCGGACGGACGGAGGCCTCGACCCCAGATCTGCTGCTCGGCTCCCAGCGGTCCCCATCAGGAACTGCTTGAGGAGCATTTAGAAAGCAGTTTGTACTCATCTGTGTACACATGTAGAAAGAGTCACTTCAGTTTAACTGCACTCAGTCAAACCAAGAATGTGACATGAGTATACAATCTGAACTTCACGTTTTTGATGCAAAAAACAGTGGCTTGAAAAACAAAGATATGGGTCTTTTGGTCACTCAAGTACATACTTACACAAATATATACTTATAGGCTTCGACTCACACACACAAACACATACGCACTTCCACTAAACACAGAGACACGTGCATATAAACATGCAAACAGTCGGAATTAAGTTATATTGCATTACTTCTAATTGTGTAGCAACGTGCATCTGTTTTGTTCCTACCGAATCCATCCATTCATCACAGTGCTGTCTATGTCTTCCTATTCTTTGTGGAAACTTTAAAGGTTCATGTGTATCACCGAACAAGGTGATATTAGTGCAAAGACACATGAGCAGTCAGATGATGATGCAGGTTTTAAACAGACTTCCAGCTTTAGTGAAAATATAAACAAATGGTAAAATAATACCCAAACCATAAATCAAACTATCTGATTTCAAACTTGTATTTGTATGTTTATACCATTAAATCTGCTGCCTTCAGCTCAGCCTGCTCTGTCTTTTTTATTGGATATTTACCAGAACTGCTCTGCATACTGCACATAGACTAATACAAGTCAGTGGGGTTTGATGATGGCCACATATTTCAAGGTTTCTGGCCCAGAAGAACATATTCTGGTGGACTTATCCAAACTCTTCTTTGGATCCGTTTCTAAGCACTATCAGCACTAAAGCACTTATTTTGTGGTGTGTCTGCACTGCAAACATCACTTGTCCGCCTGAAAGTCTTTCCAGCTTTGTGATGTTTTACTGTGGTTTATCGAAAACAAAATGATACAAAGAGCAATGGAAACAGATTTAACATAGAATAAATTACGTGGTACACGCTTCATATGCCTTTGATGTCCTCTAAAACAGGGGTTCCCAACCTTTTTTCCCAAGAGCCCCCCCAAATGACTCCTGTTGGAAGTTGCGCCCCCCCCCCCTCCCCCCCCCACACACACACACAGCGGTAAGTAAAGTTTAAAAATGAAAGCGTAATTAAGGAGCACTATTGGAGTGACTTTGATGGTTATTGGACTCAGGATTCATTCATTTGGATTCCCGTTGTATGAAGAAATTAAAGGACGGCGCAAGTGGAAACAATTCACAAAGGGATTAAACTGTTTAAAACACATGCTCAAAGTAAGCCGGGTTTTGACGATGTGTTTATGTGGATTCAAAAGTCGTAAATAATCTACAAAATGGAGGAGACCGATCTGATCGGAGCAACTGTGACAAATAATCCAACTGAAACCGGCATGGACAATGACTGTGTTTTTAAAAATAATCTTATCCAGAAAAGCCTGGTTTGGACACTTTACGGGCAGAAGAAACATTTCTATTAAAGAAACAATTATAGATTTCTGTCTTTTTATGCCTTTAATAGTTACTAACTTGAATTTTTATTAAAACTAATTAATAAAATAAAAGTAAAAAAAAAAAGTCTAAATATGATATTAGACCTCAAATCATCTGAGGCCTGGCGCCCCCCCTGCGATATTTGGCGCCCCCCCCCCCAGGTTGGGAACGACTGCGCTAAAGCTTCAGAAGTCTCCTCATTGCTCCACAAAGATCTATAGCCTTCCTCACAATAATATAGGACAAAAACAAATGTCTTATTTTCATCATTCAGTCTCGCTCCCACTTGGCCTGTTTTAAAATCTTGTTTGAAGACCTACTTGTTCTCCCATGCTTTTGCAGACCACGTATAAGACTTATCAGACTGTGCTCTTAAATTGGGTTTTATTATTTACGTGTGTTCAATATTGTTTTTACATCGTGTTTGAGAGTTTTTCAGTCTGTGGCTATAAGTATGATTTAATTGTCTCGTGTTTTTACGTTTGTTTTTTGTCCTATCGGTTTTGTCTAAATGTATTTATGCTGCTTTTTATATATTTATTGACGTACAGCACTTTGGTCAACTCTGTTGTTTTTAAATGTGCTAAATAAATAAAGTTGGATTGGATTGGATCATTCACGTTGTAACTGAAGCTCATTTAAATATGTTGTCCTATTTTGCAATCTTCTTCTGTGATGGTAAAATAGTCTTCCAACTCGAAGAACAATCATGTAACAGTAGTGCATGGAAACAAGTCTTCATTAGCATGTCCTTACGCCAATTCCTCAAAATTCTCTTGAAATTTGCAACACATTTGGGTGGAAGTGTGGCAATAGTTGGACCTCTGACGGTGTCATATTAGTCAGCAAATACAGTTATGTTTAAAGCTTCCAACAGTACAGTACTACAATATCCTGACCTTGCGTAACTGCCCTCCACCCGCCCTGCTCTCCTGACACACGGTTGACTTCCTTCTCACTACATCCATCAGATGATCATTACAAAGTTGGAGGTCACGACCCGCACACTCCAATCACCACACCTCTGCCTCTTCCTGCTGTAACCCTGTGCTGTATACATACCCTTCACTTCCCCTCACACCAGAAAAAACCCCTCATCTGCTTCATAATGCTTCCCTCGGCACATGCTCGTGGATTGAGATATAAAGCGACGCTGTCTGATGGCAGGAAACAGTCACAGGAAATGGAGTTGTGCTGCGTCACTTTGAGTGCCACTTCAAGTTATTTATTTGGACAGATTTTTCTTTCTTTTTCTTTTCTTTTTCATGGGAATCCCCTTCCCTCCATCACTCCCAGTGGATGTCTGGGAGTTGGAGGAACAAGCCGGCAGTGTCATGTAGCTTGTTGAGGCTACAGGGAGGGATCGCTTCCCTTCCCCACATCACCCCCTCCCCCAAACAAAAACTCATGCGGGGAATCCAATTAGTTAATCTCACTCTTGACCACACGTCCACTTGTTTGCAGCAGAGACACGCCATTCCTTCACAGATCCTCTCTTAACAAGCCGTCAAAGAGGAGAGCGAGTGAGAGAAAGTCAGAGCTGCTCTAAGTGAGGCTATTGATTATGAGCCTTAAACAGACAGGGAGACATCTGGCTTCCATTACTTCCTGTGATGAGATTCAGGGCTCGTCGGCAGCTAAAGGCCACACGACGTACAGACACATGCTACACAGCCTCTAATTACTGCCTATGGGATGATCTGGGGAATGCAAGTGATGCTATGTCATCTAAAGCTGAAACAGGTTTATTATGGATTTTCCATTATTCACCGGAGCTTTGTTTGCAAATTTTCCTGGCCTGTCCGACTGCTGGGAGACTTCATGAAACACGGCTGTCTGTACTGTATGTACTGTAATATGACTCAAATGTATTTTCTTTATCAACCTCATTTACATTTTCAGTTTCATACTAAGAAAAATCAAATGATACACAATTTACTATAATAATAGACACAAATAAACAAATAAAGATTCACATAAGAGAAGCTTGAACCACTTGAATCATTAATTTATTCATTCAATTGTTAAACAAATGTGTTAAAGGGCCGTATTATGCTAATTTCCAGGTTTCATAATTGTATTTTGTGCTTCTTGTATGTTCACATGCTTTAATTATCAAAAAGGTCTTTATTTTTCTCATACTGCCTGTTTTAGGTCATAACATACAGGACTGTCTCAGAAAATTAGAATATTGTGATAAAGTTCTTTATTTTCTGTAATGCAATTAAAAAAACAAAAATGTCATACATTCTGGATTCATTACAAATCAACTGAAATATTGCAAACCTTTTATTATTTTAATATTGCTGATTATGGCATACAGCTTAAGAAAACTCAAATATCCTATCTCTAAATATTAGAATATCATGAAAAAGTATACTAGTAGGGTGTTCAACGAATCACTTGAATCGTCTAATTAACTCGAAACACCTGCAAGGGTTTCCTGAGCCTTGAAAAACACTCAGCTTGGTTCAGTAAACTAAATCACAAGTATGGGGAAGACTGCTGATCTGACTGCTGTCCAGAGGACCGTCATTGACACCCTCCATCAGGAGGGTAAGACACAAAAAGAAATGTCTCAAAGAGCAAGCTGTTCACAGAGTGCAGTTTCAAAGCACATCCACAAAAAGTCTGTTGGAAGGGGGAAATGTGGCAGGAAACGCTGCACAACCAAGAGAGATGACCGCAGCCTTAACAGCATTGTGAAGAAGAGTCGCTTCCAGAATTTGGGGGAGCTTCAAAGACAGTGGACTGAAGCTGGAGTCCAGGTATCAAAAGTCACTGTTCACAGACGTGTCCGGGAAATGGGCTACAATAGCCGTATTCCCATGGTCAAGCCACTTCTGAACTCAAGACAACGGAAGAGGCGTCTGACTTGGGCTAAGGAAAAGAAGCACTGGACAGTTGCACAGTGGTCCAAAGTCCTCTTTTCAGACGAAAGCAAGTTTTGTATTTCATTTGGAAGTCAAGGCGCCAGAGTCTGGAGAAAGGCTGGAGAGGAGCAAAATCCAAGTTGCTTGAAATCCAGTGTGAAGTTCCCACAGTCAGCGATGGTTTGGGGAGCCATGTCAGCTGCTGGTGTTGGTCCACTGTGTTTCATCAAGCCCAGAGTAAATGCAGCTGTGTACCAAGAGATTTTAGAGCACTACATGCTTCCGTCTGCTGAAAAGCTCTATGGAGATGAGGAATTCATTTTCCAGCATGATCTGGCACCTGCCCACAGTGCCAAAACCACCAGTAACTGGTGTACTGACCATGGCATTACTGTCCTCGATTGGCCTGCAAATTCCCCTGACCTGAACCCCATAGAGAATATGTGGGGTATTGTGAAGAAGAAGCTGAAAGACACCAGACCCAACAATGCTAATGAGCTAAAGGCCGCTATTGAAGCATCCTGGGCATCCATAACACCTCAGCAATGCCACAGGCTGATTGCCTCCATGCCACGCCGCATTGATGCAGTAATCCGTGCAAAAGGATTCCCAACCAAGTACTGAGTGCATTAATGGACATTTTCAAATGTTTGATTGTGTTTTGCTGTTATAAATCTTTTTTTTTTACTTGGTCTGAGGAACTATTCTAATTTTTTGAGATAGGATTTTTGAGTTTTCTTAAGCTGTATGCCATAATCAGCAATATTAAAATAATAAAAGGCTTGCAATATTTCAGTTGATTTGTAATGAATCCAGAATGTATGACATTTTGGTTTTTTTAATTGCATTACAGAAAATAAAGAACTTTATCACAATATTCTAATTTTCTGAGACAGTCCTGTATAAGAAAAAAAACTGGTATTTCTTCACCCAAATTATATTTCTGTTATCATTTGCCAAATAATATGATAACAGTTACATTACTGTTACATCTCACAATATCTATTTTGACTATTGACCTCATTTTACTTATAATCATGGCCATTTATGGTATTGTTTGTTTGCATTGGGGCCATTTGTTTATTTATAATCACTATCGGTCAATGTGTTTAACTTTTTTCCTATGAGGTTTACAGGTTGTATTATACTTCCAGTAATATGATGTAAATGTGTACATTTTTAAACAAAAAGCAGTAGTGTGTGAACATCTTTATCTGTACTCCTCACATTGCTCATGCGGCTAGACAGTGCAATGTATATTTTCAGAATGCATAAACACTTCCTTTTTACTGTTAATTAACCACTATTGTGTACTTGACCAAAGCGTTGGGCATTCTCTCTAATAACCTGCAGTTTCTCACAGTCCTGTTGCCGTCATCTTGCAAAACAGACCGTACACATTTTGCAGACATCTCTATTTGGTAACACTGATGTGACCATGAAATGCAATTTGTCACATTGTTCTTTTGCTTTCAAGAGTATTTCTCCCTCAGGGTCAATTATTCAGAACACATGGTCCCACTGATGTTTTTGCTCTAGGAAAACTCAAACTTCCTGAGAGTAGTTATGGTAAAGCGTCTCCCTGCAATATCACTTATCACTGTGGCAAGATGGAGATTATTGACTTAACTGGTCTAAAAATCAACAATGAGTGATTTAAGATCCCCTCTCAGCGTCTGGGATTTGCGTATTTTACTAAACCGGAGGTACTGTAGAGGAAGAAAAACGTAGCTTTAGTTTTTCTTTCTGACACAGATTCAGGCTGTGAGCTGCACAATCACAATCATGTCGTGTCATCTCAACAGAACAAGACGAAAAGCTGTTGTGACTTTAATGTGCTTGTTTGGGGTTGTGGGGGCGCGTTGATGAGGTGGGAGCAGGTCGTGTCATGGTAGTGAGTAACACTAACAGCACTAAATCACCTTAAAAGTCAAACTAATCAGACAGTGCACACACACAGATATAAAGTAGGTCTGTGTGTGTGCAGAAGATATGTTTGTTTGTATATGGGGCCCAGATTTGAAGTGATAGTCCTCATACATTACATTTATTAAGAACATTATGAGTTTCACAAAGTTTGTATTTATTGCAGGGCTTTTATTGTGGATTGCATTATATTCTACAGGTGTTGCTTTTATGTGCTCTTGACTTACAGCTCTGCAGGGTCTGACCACCCCAGCATGTATCAGACTGCTGCTTTTACTACAATGTCTCATCTATCAGGTCTCCCATAAATAAATGTCTCAAGTATGTGAGTGCATGTGCATACTTGTGTGCGTATGTGTGTGTTCACTCTGCGACATGACAGACACTAAAGCTAAACCACGAGGCAATAATTTACTAATGCACTCCTCAGCCGCGCTCCCTGCCTGTCTGCAGCTCCTGATGGATGCTGACGGCTCAGAGATGGACTGACGCTGATAGGGAGTGACCAGAGAGGAGCCTGATTAAAAGTAGTGGAGCACGGCGAAGGGTGATAACCCCGATCCAGCGGTGATGAATACTCCCTGGACAGGCTGCTGTCTCATTAGGGTCCACCCTCAGCCAGGCACTGCGTGTCCAAATAAACTTTGAAACAATCCTGCTTTTATCAGCAGGATTACGCTTGTTTTCCTTTCCACGACTTTCCTTGTGTGGGCTCACATGGAGCATCCTCCCCCTCTGTCGGCCTCTATAAACTGAAGGTGTGATTCACCAGCCCTGACTTCACAATGTTTACACAATTCTGGTTCTATCTTCTTGAATTAATGAGCTCAACAGCACCATTAGACAACTATTTGCCTGACTTATCTCGAGCCAATGTGAAATAGTGAGAAAAAAGTGAAATAATCTGCCCTTTATTTGTGATAACATAAACAGTGGCGTTGTTTTAAAGGATGATAACATTAAATATTGGGCCTGGGGAGGGGGACTGAAAGAGGTAGTTTACATTCTCACTGGAGTAGTCTTGATAACAGGCCAGAGGGAATATGAGCCCCTTTAAATGTGTGCATTAGTGTAATTTATTGGGCTTCCCTCTAAGCCCTGCTGTTCCTCCCGCTCCTTTTTCCCAAACAAAAGACAGGCCAAGGCTCCAGAATGGATGGGAGTGAAAAATCATTCACAGTTGATAATCACATAAAACAATGCCATATTTGCTGCCTAATAAGCACAAAACGTTCCATCGGCCTCCTCCCTGCGATCCGGAGGATGTGACTCCTCTGGGCAGACCCGTGTGATTTACACCCGGCGATTTGGCAATGCTTTGGTTATGGAGTGGGTACGAGGAGAGCCAGGCAGGGCGGGGTGAGGCCAGAGATTTCATAATTCTTTGTATATGTCTGGAAGTCATCCACACGTTTAGATTTTTAACCAATTTATGTCCGAACAGAATGACCCTGGGAATTAATGAGGTTCTGGCTGTGAGTTCCAGCTCCGCGAGGTCAAGTAAATCATGCTTTAGGGCTCCAGTCCTCCCCACTCTGCTCCCTCACTCTCCCTGACTCCACATCCTGCGATAACGGAAAGACAAGGGGCCTGAGAAATACCACCTCATCGACACTTGTGTCCATCCAGTCGAACATATTTTAGCGCCAACCGGCTGTAAAGCCTGCTTTTAGTGGAGACTAGCAGCTGATGAATGGGAGCGGGCGAGAGCAGTGGGACTAGAGGTCACTTTCTTCACTTCACAGCATATTGTTGATGTTATGCACATTTCTCTCTCCAGAGGTGA
The DNA here is from genome assembly GCF_949606895.1 of Notothenia rossii. Lineage (NCBI taxonomy): Eukaryota > Metazoa > Chordata > Actinopteri > Perciformes > Nototheniidae > Notothenia > Notothenia rossii. Next base: position 72,000,432 of record NC_136906.1, read on the forward strand.
CTTTTTTCTATCTGGGCCTGTGTTTTATTGGGGCATTATAAAGAGTTTATACTTGATTTAGTTGCGCCATTTCCCTATGAATGAATACGTGCTGGAACACATTCACATGAGGGAAAAGTTGACATCACTAGACATAATACCATGAAACCTAATAGAGTAACACCTACGTAACGAGCGCTGCAAATCAATCAGATCTTTTAATGCCGAAAAATAATTTGTCTTTCATTTAATAGCTGTTAAAATCCTATAATTTTTACACATGTGTTTAGTGTTTCATATTTAAGAGGAAAAAGGGTGACAACATTGTCAAACAAGCGTGAAACTGGAGCACAGTTCACCCCTCATGGAACATTGTGGAGAAAGACTGCCAAGTCCTGCTCGGCTGTGTTTTTTTGTCCTACTGTTACCAACAAGGCAACATTTATTACCAGAATTTATTTCCCCGGAAAATAATGTCGAAAAAAGCTGATTTTTGCCTGCAAGAGCCCCCAAAAGCAGATATGGCCATAGGTTTCCAAGTCGTATCTTTGTACATTAGTTATTCTTTCATATTATGTTAACAAAAAAAAACTAAAATTCTTGTTGCAGAGTGATTGTTGATGAAGTTGACAAGCATAACACATGAAATTAATAAACCATTCATTTCCGCTTACACATAAGAAAATGTGTGTTTGCAATTTGCAAAGTTGGAAAATGCAGCAGAAGTTTGACTCATTGATCAAGAAAAAATGTAAATAAGGTTTGCAGTTTGAAATGTAGTCAAATGTAGAATTGCCCCTTTTATTTATTTAGGGTTAGGGTGGTATTAAATGGTCAACATCAAAGCAGCAGTGGCCAAGATATCGAGACTTTTAGTCCCAATATGACTCCTAAATAGCTAGATCCTACATCTCCCATAATGCACATACTCAGCCCCTTTAATACCAAGTTCTTTCTTCTTCTTTCAAGCCCAAATTGAGATAACCCTGATGACATCTTTCGTGTGAGTAGTTTTTTTTAAACTTTGGAAACCTCCCTCCTGAGTCAGAGAAGACATTATTAAACAGTTTTCACAGGCTGAGTAAATTGTCAAATCAACACCCCTTTAAAATAATTCCATGTATCACTGATATGATTTCAGACGGAGCAGGAGAACTCCCTTCTCGGCCGTTACACAACCTAAGTTTATCCACACATTCCTTCCTCTGGCTAATACTTCACCTTGTTTATAAGATTATCCTCCCAGTAACAGTTAACTTAATGTATGAATTAGACCCGGGCGACAAGTCGGAATAAATCTGGCCTGTCTGCGATTATCGCCATTACATACTTCAGGCTCTGTTAATACAAATGGAGCGGTGATGTCAGAAGTCCATGTCGGATTGCCTGAGGAGAAGCAGTCTCCACACTCTTGGCTGATGGCTCCAGACAAGCACCTTGATGGCTGTAATTACTGTCATGTTCCAAAAGAGATGAGAGATACCAGAGGCCCGAATAAAACCTAAAACGGTTTTGATATGATGGATTTCTCCAACTTTGTTTAAACATTCCTTGAGCTATCTGTCTGCAGTCTCGAGGAGATGATGACTCGGTCCATTCACCCCCTTCAGCGCAGAAAAGCTTTATAGTGTTTAAATCAATATGGAGGCTCAGATTAAAATTTGCACACGGCTGTGGTTGCCGCCCGTTTGTTCCACGTGTAAGTATGCAGACTGGTTTCAGTAAATGTCTCCTGCGTGTGTTTACATTTTACCTAATGCACTCAGATGACACTGAATCTAAACACATTCACACAGAGACTCTCTTCTGCTCAGCTTTACTGCCACATACCAAGTGCGTCCATCTTTATGAGTCCAGCTGTCTTTAAGCTGAACTTTCTCACTGCTTAGCATCTAAACATAAGCAGTCGCTCACTGAGTCAACACAGGTTTGAATTATGTTGAGTTTTAAGAGAAGGAATTTTCATCGCCTGAGCATAAAGCTGTGAGTAACCCTTCACTTATAACATAAATAATACTCTGATAATGCCAAGTGAAAGTACAGAGCGTATAACTGTCATACATTATTTCTTACCAATGTCCTATCAATCTTCTGGTTGGGGAATAAACAAAGATATCATTGCATTACATTACATTACATGTTATTTGTTAGACGCTTTTATCCAAAGCATACTCAATACTGTGGACAATTCCCCCAGGAGCAATGTGGGGTGAAGTGTCTTGCCCAGGGACACAACGACATGCTGACTGCAGTGGGGTTTGAACCTGTGACCTGATCCACAAATTACATCATTACATTTCATTTTCTTATTAGAATTATGCAAATGTTCAGGTTTCAGAATTGTATTTTGTGCCTCTACTGCAACATGTTTACATGTATTTCTTGTTTTTCCTATACTATCTCTTTTCACCCTCTGTCTGAAACCAGAGCCCAGTCTGCTCTGATTGGTTAGCTGGCCGGCTCTGTTGTGATTGGTCAACCGATTGAGGTGTCCTTAGCCTATCACGTACAATGTGTTGGAGCAATAGCCAATAGAAGCTCGAGTGTTACATAGTGATGTCACTACTTAAGTAGGGTAGTGTAGCTAGCAGTGTGTTCATATTTTCCACAGGTTGTCTTTAGTGTTGTTCTCCTAGGATTTTTCATTTATCTGCACAACCCATTACCTCTCCCATGATCCCTTTCAGCCCTGCACTTTTTTATACCTTACAGTCATGTTCTGATGGACTACCATCAAGTAAATGCGTCACAGCAGGAGCTGCCACAGCCTCATAGCGAACATGCCAGAAACTTAAAAATGAATGACTGCTGCAATCACTTGAGGTTTCACAGGCAGTTTCTCCCTACCTCCTGCTGTAGGATTTAACACACTGGGGAGATTAAAATCGAATTTTTGCAAATGGGATTAAGGCACATACAATAACAAGAAGAGGGATGAATGGGCTTACTGTATTAAACAAAAGATGTACCTGATAGTCCCTGTGTGGTTTCTGCTCGACATATTTCTATAAATGGAGGACAGCTTGGAGACGCCTTAAACGCAGATCCATTTAGCTCTGGAGGAGTTTAAGTCATTTGTGAGCCAAGCTACCGTTTAAAGTTGTCAGAATAAAAGTCTCTATTTTGAGACAGCAGAGCCCACAATGGGTGAATTATTTTGAAGGGATTACAGTTTACACTGGCATCAACAACATAAGCTGTGTGGATAAATTGACCGCACAACTTTAATTTTTGCATCACATATCAATCTCAATCAGCTTTATTTTTACATTGACAGGCTCATATTTTGTGTGTGAGTCAAAAGGCCTTGACATTCCCTCAAGCATCATGAATCAGAAAGAACCAAAGGAATTACTGAAATATCTTTTTTTCAAGGTTTTGCAGTTGTTCGGTGTCCTTTTCTCCAAATAACAAAACAATCTTCTGCATTATTTTCCAAACCTTACACAGTATACCTTTAAGTGTTTATCTTACACCATCCCCACTGTTTAACCTCATGTGTCTGCATTATGTTGCGAGGGTAATAGTGTCTGTGCCTCCTCTGCTTGAGGTGAAGGGCAAAGGGTGATATGAGTTGCCGCAATTCTCACCACAGTTTCCTTTCTCAAGTAGCTCTGATGCTGCAATAACACAAACGAGCCAAAAACAAGGCTACACTGAAGGAAGGGCACTTGAACCCGAATGCCACATAGCATATCAGGACTATCTCATGTGATGTTTTGTAAGTGACATGCCTAATCTCATGGATAAATAAACGGATAAACTGGTAGACAATAAGCAGACCTCTTCATGTATTAGAGAGAAAGTAGAGACGCATAGGCCTTCGTAAACCACAGGTATGATTTACAGAGCAGTGGTTGGTCGCCTGCGTAAAATTAATAATAGGAAATGCGAGGGTAGTCCGGTGACTTGTCCAAGATATACTTTCCCTGCATGGCTCTCCAGACCCCTGAAAACCTGGGTGGCCTGCAGCAAAGGGTAGCAGATTACTCAACATCCAACTCAATGACTTAAGCAAAGTTTTAAAACCACTTTGAAACAATTCTGTGGGCTGGATAAGGAGGAACCATTAAGTAGCTGAAGTAATTCAAAACATCCACTAACCATAATGCACCATGTGGTTTCTGATTTCTGGAAAAGTGAAGTACTTAAAAACAATTGCATTTGAAAAGTTTCATCCTCCTCTTCATTCCTTCCCTCTCTGTGGCAACAAACTCTTACCGTGGGACAAAAATATAACGATATTCCTCAGATTACGGCGCTGCTGTATCCTGCTATCACAGCTTGTCCCTTTTGTCTGACCCAAACCACGCTTGTGGTGAAGCTCCTGTCATTCCAGCAAAAGCAATGACATTAACATTAGAAACCAGAGGAAGCCCAACACTGGAGCACGTAGGTTGTTCACTTTGTTTTAATGCTTAGGTGAATTTAATATGACGTTAAATGAAGGGCAAAAAAACTGCTTTGTAGTCAAGACTGCTTTTAGCTTTAGGTGAATTTGAAGTGAAAGAGCCTTTGTTTTTAAATTGATAGAATGTATTTTTGTAATGTTTCTGGTAAATGCTCAACCATAACATAAAGAGGTCATTGGATTTTCTAAACCTCAAATGGGGTGTTTAATTTTCATTCAAATGAAAAGGTAAAACTCAGCGTGTAGCCTATGTATATTTTACAAGGGTCATAAATAAGATTGAATTAAGCTCAGAATTATTTGCCCACCTTACACAAAGTACAGTGTGTCCCACAAAATCCTGGCTGGCAGAGTAAGTGAGAGCAGCACCGAGGCTAATATTGGTCTCAGTGTTAACCATGCTCAAATTGGCACCATTTTTAGAATCCTCTGTTTTCTGAAATAACAGAGGATCTAAGGCCCATTACTCTATATACAGAGTATTGTAAAGAGGTGGAGGCAGGAGTGGTGGAACGTTTTGTAAATCTTGTGTCACCAAAACCGCCGCAAGCAGGATGAATGCGTTTACCTCGCCAACAGGATATCCCTTCAGACTAGCTCAATGCGTCGCTGATGAGGATAACAGAGGGAGCATTATTTTTGCTCAACAGTTCGGGAAGGTGATAAAGGGTTCCCAGATCCTCTCACAGGGCTGCAGCCGCACACACACATCCATCCACGTTGATGCAACATTTCATCTTCCCCTAAACCCCTGAAACAGGGCCATGTCCAACGTCACCGGGGTCAGGATGAGGAAAAGATTTTATAAACACACTGCTGCCAAGACACATCCTACAGTATGTCCTTATAAAAATGTCTTCATGATAACATCATTTGGCAAACAATGTAGTTGGAGAGTTTTTAATAGTACTGAATATGAAATGTGTCTGCATTTTCCATTTACACTGTTTTTGTAACAATAAAGAATATAAAAATAAAGTGCAAATGCTTCTGAAAAGCTATTATTGACTGTACAAAACTTGATAACTTTCAATGACTTGCAGCTGCAATGTGATATGGTGTCTAGATAGCATACATATATTACCTTATAGGCTATGTGTTGTTGTCGTTGTTCACAAGTGTATTGCATTCACAATTGGTTGAACTTTATTAAACAAATTTGCAATAAAACACTAGCATTGCAAATAAGCATAGACTGATTATGCATTAGTCCATGTATGTCTACATACAAATAAACATCTAGGTTTAAAAACATAATTCAAAGTGAGATAAAGTAGGCCTACTAGCACAATATGCAGTAAGACAGATAACCAGACAGATATAAGAAAAACATTAGGGCGTAAAAAAAAAGTGGGATTTTCTGGCCACATTATTGTGGATTCAGCATGTGTCCACAATAAAAAATATATAATAATCAGGCAGACAGTTGACAGCCACAGGTAAAGTTACTTAATGAGGCTGCTGATTGGCTGGTGAGCTGTATAGACAGATGTGTAAGAGACTGGCCATCAACAACACAACTTGTGCAAAACTGTTTGGAAAGACTGGCCATGCAGAAATTAGTCAATCTTTGTTGTTTGGAGTTACTATTAACGTAATTTCTGAGCTAAGCTAGCAACAGCGCTAACACTGAATAAGTCAAGCGTTTTTCAGGCAAGTTTTAACCAGGGCATTTGAGCTAGCAACAGTGCTAACGTGAAGCTAGCGTGTTCCCCTGGATGTACTGTAGCCGAAAACAGACGACCAAAGGGCGGATAGACGCTGCATCTCCGCCCTCATGGACTACCAGACTGTCCGCCGTTGCTAAGGAGCTGTTTCCCAGCAACAAACCGTTTCCAGCCTAAAGGTAAAATACTGTCAGAATTTTAGCTGTAACCAACTTTGAAGGAGACATAAGTAGCATATTGCTAAGAATAGTTCAACCGTATAGCCTACAGCAGGGGTCGGCAACCCCTGGCACGCGTGCCAACATTGGCACGCGGCACCGTAACCAGTGGCACACTAGGAATAAGTGGAATAAGTGTGCAAAAATATTTAAATGGTATTTTCGGATCCTGAACGAGACCGCTGCCAGAGCGCGTCCCCCCGTTACCTGCAGAATGAAGCCATGCACGCAACGCAGCCCCGCTCTCTTTAACTCCAGGCGACTTTCTGCCGCTTTCCTCTGTGGTGCAGTGCTGATCGTTTCACCACGGAGGAAAGCACTTCACTAATTGCAGTACCCATAAGGAGCTGTACAAATACCGCAGTTTTTGCGTCGCTGTGTATTTACTTGAAGGCCGAGTGGCGATCTGCTCATCTCTCATCGAAATAATATGCTACAAAGGGGCGGACTGGCCATCTGTGTGTTGAACTTTCCTGTCGGCTCCCAGACCGTAGTCGAGGAGGGCAGAAGCAATAACCCACTTTAGCTTAAATGACTGGAGAGAGGCGAGCTCTTCTTGGGAGGCCGTTGCATTTATTTAGTTGTTCTTCTGTTTCACAAAATACATCACAGACCTCTGTTTTTCTGCTGCCTCGTTTCACTTCCAGAAACATACACACGATCCCTCGCAGTCGCTCTACCATCCACAAACAAACACACATGCACAAGCCACACCCCTATCTCTCTCTCTCTCTCTCTCTCTCTCTCTCTCTCTCTCTCTCTCTCTCTCTCTCTCTCTCTCTCTCTCTCTCTCTCTGAACGAGACCGCTGCCTCTCTCTCTCTCTCTCTCTCTCTCTCTCTCTCTCTCTCTCTCTCTCTCTCTCTCTCTCTCTCTCTCTCTTAAAGAGACAGCGATCTCATCTCACTCTGCATGACCCTAATATCACAACATGTGTGCTCTGGAGAATCACAGAACGGACGATCGTCCTTATTATTATGCCGTTTAAACCAATTATTAAAAGGTCCTCAACCAAGCTCCTCAACCTGTGTTTTGTTGGCAGTTTGTATCACTTTAGTAAGAATCAATATTTCAATTTAATTTTGCAATAGCAATTTAATTTATTGAAACTCATCATTTAGAGTGTGATTTATATATTGTGTCGATTATCCTAGTTCAGGCCATGATGTAGCATACACATTGGGAGATTTTATTTCCATAGGTTTTTAGTAACTCAGTATTTTTCAAGCAGTGAAGCTTTTTATTGTTTTTTTTATTGGGTTGATAGTAAACTGAGGAGGTTGTCCAAGCAGGAAGTGAGCCTCTTTCTGTTGTGTCAGTATGGGCTGTGAAAGTCTGAACATTTTCAAACAGTCTCAGCACCAATGACAACAAGACAAACTCTATTGTCTCTTTTACTTGGTGATTAAATTGAATCATTCCTGTTTTGACTGGAAGCCCCTTCTTAGTTCCTCTCTATCTAACAAGTTTGGATACTTTCATTGTTGAGGAGCTGCTCTCTCAGTCTCGCTAAAGTGTGTGTATAAAAGTACTTTTTGTGAGCATTTTTCTAATGAATTTCTAACACTACCCTCATAATAGGCTTACTGGTAAACATGATCACTTAGTTGTCTATAACTGTGAAGTAACATTGTTATATTGTTTCATCTGTAGTGACTGCATAGGCACATTAACTCACTCAGAATCTCTTCAGTTAACATTTAGACGATGAACTTTCTACATTTTCAACGCACCCGTAGAAACTTAGGCTCTGATTTGCTAAACGTTCAATAATGAGGCCTCTCCATCATTGCTATGACTTGTTGAAGGGAGCTGCTCTTAATTATAGGTGGTAGAACATAACGCTTCCTTTATAGCTCTGAAATCATTTCACAGGCTCTGGTAGTGCTGGCATAATTTAAAAAAGCTCGGGTCTGAGGTAGCCCATTAAAAATACTCATAAACATACATTTTGCCAGTGGGATGTGAGATTATGTTACACTCTTGGCAGAAATGTGTGTGAAATATTGTAGTGTAGTCTCTTTTCAAAAGTGTATTTTCTGGACTGTTTGTCAACTCGGTGGGAAGAAATTGGATGCAACCCACTTAACCCTGCGAAACTGGAGGTTGCAAGCCAGAGAAATGTGCTGAGTGATTAGTGCAGCATATTTTATATGAAGCCAAAACAAAAATAAAAATGAGTGATTAATGGCAGGAAGTTACTGCAATATCTCCTTTACCACATGACCAGTCCGAAAATGGTTTGCAACAATTGTTGTTTTAGGTTAAAGCTCCCATGTCATGCTTTTCCGGTTATTACCCGTCCCCTTGTGTGTTATGAAGGTTTTTCTGCATGTAAACGGTGTGCAGAGTCAAAACCCTTAAAGTACACCCTGTAGCGAGTAAAACTCTAACACAGAAAATACCTCCCCAAAACGCCTCGTTGGTGAAACGTCATCATCCATTTGATTCTTCCGGGTACGTGCTTACGAAAGCACGTACCCGGAACTAAATGGGCCAATCTGTGGAGACGTTACGTTATGTCTGCGGAGACGTTACATTAAGCCCCCGCTGATTGGTCCGAATTGACCAATCCACACACACACTCAGTGCAGGCAGCTCTGCTGATTTCTGCTCCCTGGCTGCAGGCTGATAACAGACAGTTGGGATCGTGGCGAAATTCTCTCCGCAGACCCATTCTCACAGCGTTTATCAACCTTTTTCTTACTCTATATCAAGCCACACTTAATGTTTTTACTTCGGCTGTGACTTTGTGTGTGCTCAGGGTGAGTTTGGCTGTGTTTGGCTGTGGATCGCTAAACAAGGAAACAACACCTCCACGGAGCTTAGCCCGATTCACAACGTGAACCAACCAATCAGAGCACACTGTGCTCACAGGGAAGGTGGGGGCTGGAGCTACTGGAGCTACAACGAGCCGTTAAAGGCAGAGAGTGAAACTCAGTGAATACACGTAGTTTACAGAGATGCTGTTTGAGAAACCAAAGTGATTTTGGAAAATTGCACAATATAAATCTATTCTAGTAGACCTCAACAATGGAATTATGATCAGTGGAAATGGCCATGAAACGGGACCTTTAAAAACTACTACAATGAAAATATATTACTAAAATAAACTTCTGTACTGTAGTGCCGAGGACATGGAGTCGGAGGCGGTGCAATGGAGATGTGAAAGGGTACTTTAATAGAGAGCAGAATAGGACATGTTGTCGGGTCTCAGCCCGGGTCGACAAGAGAAAGAGCCAAGAGGGCACACACCATAGATAGGCAACACATAAAATGTCCGTGCGGGAACAATAGCCGCAACTGTAATTCCCAGTTTGAATTATGAACCCAGTGTATAAATAGGTGGTCACCACAGTACCTTACATTAATCTGCAGTTGTTGGTCAAAACTGTTTAAGTAAACAAAGCAAGTTGTCTGTACATTTTATTTTAAGTCAACCTGCAGCTGCAATTGTAAATGTAAGTTATGTAGTCATTGCATTATTGTCATTACTTCAGTTTTCTTAGGAAAAGACAAATATGGGACGAACGCATACAGAAAACGGAGGTAGGGTTCAAAGTTAAAGTTGAGTTTTTTCGGTACTACAGTCTTTTGACAAGCAGCAGCAGAAGCAATATATGTTCACCCTTATAGCACCAATCATGATACATTTGACAGTCATGTTTAAACACTGAAATGTTTTGTTTGCAGCATTTTACCGCAATCTTAAAGTATATTTAGTAAGTTAAATTTCAGGTGCTGTGCTCATGTGGAGAGTGGGTCTGAATGATGTGCAGAGTCAGATGTATGAGCAGTTCTGTGGTAAAAGGGGGCTTGATTTCCTGGCACACGCTAGGGACACACTATTGATGCTCAGCCAGCAGCCTGACCTACACCGGGTCAAATTTATGGATAGATATTTAGCTTGTCTCTGCCACTCTGGAGGGCAGAAAGAAAAACATTATGCCGCGAGTCTGGCAATGTTTCCAGCCTGGCTGCACATCACAGGCCTGCTGCGAGTAAACTGAGAATGTCAAAAACACTCTTCAAAGTTAGCGTGTGGTCTGCAGCCTCGTTTTATCATTATGAACAGTTTGGTTTTAAGACTTGAGTTTTGGTTGCCAGAGCAACATCCTGTGTATCCCTTCTGATCAGACCAGCAACAAATATTTTTCATCATTTTAATGTATACCGTTTTTGTGCTGAACTTTTCTGGATTATTAACCTTGATCTTTCTTTGTCAGTCTTTGGCAACCTGTAATGCTGAAGATAATAAAACAGGAAACAGACACAATGTGTCATTATCCGAATGAGGAAGTAAAGATGCTGTGGTATCGATATAGTTTTCACCAGAATTTATGAGTTACTAGCCCCCCTGTAGATGACCTTAAGAATCTTCCTGTCTGAGTCAACAACACAGTAAGGTACAGAGTATTTAAACAAACGTTTTGAAATACTGAGACACATCATTACTAGCTTCGTAGCATGTCAAACTTTCACCATCCTTTTTTATTTTGTATTAAATAACATATAGTGTAAAAATGGGGAAGTATCATTTTTATTTTCCTGTTACATGAACCTTGGAACATGCTGCCTTCCAGCTGCTCAGGCAGCTCAACCCCAAAAGCAGTTTCACTTCTCTCTGGCCAAGGTTTTTCGTTTAAGTTGCAAAATACCAAGTTAACTCGTTGGTACAATCACTCTCTCCTAAACCACATGTTGCTCTTTTTGTAGGACATAAAATCAATGACAGGAGGAGATCTGGCCTACTCGCAAAGACCTTGAGTGTTACTTTACTTGAACTGAGCGGCTGTTTATTCAGACTCCTACCACGCAATCCACATAATTACAATTACCTGTAACACCTTAAGTGGAAATCCTCAATTATCTGTAATGAAATAAGTGGAACACCCTTTTGCTAAGCACTTACGGGTAATGCCTATATGTTTTTCCGCCGCGCATCCCAGAGTGCATTGTGACTGGATTTTTCCTGAGGTTCTCTGCTGAGGATGTTTGACTTTCTTAAATTGGTGCCTGCTTGTTCATCCGTCATGGTTGTTGACACTCAGACTAACTACTGCAGCATCTTTGAGACAAATCCTCATTATTCTACATTAAGATTCTTGTAAGATCATCCAACAGTGTTGAAATCACCTCCCATCACAACTTTCCAATGTCGAAATGGAGAGATAATGTCCGAAACTTTTTATCACATTTCAAAACCAAAATTCACATTACCTATTACTCTTGTTTACAGCAGCGAGCTTCTAATCCCAGTTGTCCCAGCAAAAAGGGTCGGTTGATTGGAGAAATGTATTTCAACTATTGCCTGATTACATCTCCGGTTTATTGGTTTTAATGTTTTTTATTTTTTAATGGTTAAACTTAAAAAAAGATTATTGCTGCCCTGAGTTTCTTGGATTTTGTTTCATTGTCTAACCGTCATCGGGAAAAAAACTGATCTCCACCAACACTGCCCATTTCAGCTTGAATCTGTTAAGATTAATTCACCCACCAGCAAAAAGACTATAAAACTTCCCTTTAAGTATATTTCCTTTACACAATGGGTCTGATATCATAAACCGTAGTTCATGATTTGTAATGAAAACGGGCTCCCGCATACTCCAAAGTAATATCTTTACGCTCTCACAAACATCGCTAAGTTTGGTTTTCAACATGCTTTTAAATGAGCCAGCATATGAAGTTAAGCTTGGTTTATGCTTGGTCACTTGACAGCTATCTCTCAACTATAGAGATTGTGTTGCACAAGGCTCTGCATTTGTACTTCTTTGGAAACAGTAAGTAGATCGACAGATAGATGATTAGCTGGAATGATCAAACACAGAACCTCTACTACCCTGTCTTTTCTGCCAAGTGCATGCGTTTAGCTTGTGTCTGTGTGTGTGTGTGTGTGTGTGTGTGTGTGTGTGTGTGTGTGTGTGTGTGTGTGCGTGTGTGTGTTTGAGGTGTCCATGCTGAGAAGGTTGGCAAGAACAGAGGGCTTTGGAAACTGTTGGGCTTCTACAGAGTCCATGCTGCACATTTGTCAATGTCACAGAAAAACTACTAATTTGTAGTACAGCTGTTTCCCTATATGATGTGTTGAAACGCTCAATCTGAAAAATTGTGCTGGACCAGCTCGTGTCTCCAGCCCATAATAATGCCCCATTCACAGGAAAACCAGCCTGCCCGGCCTCCCATAGCAGCGCCGACCTGTGCGAAGTAGCAGTAAACCTCAGCTGCTCTAATTTGTAAACTTGGGCGAGAGAAAAGGAGCTCGGAAAGAGTGTGTGTGTGGCACCGGATATGGTGGCGACGGCAGTGTTGGGCAGGGGAGGGGTTGCCGGGCAAGAAACACCATATGTTCCTGATTGACGATGATTGAAACAAGTGCAGTAGCAGAGAGAAGGGTTTCAAGCCAGTGAGAAATTTGTGTGCACTGAGGCATTTGACAGAGGGACATGGGGAGATCTCATGGAGCTTAAACAGGCAGGACAAATCGATTAGTGACGACCCATTACTCCAAAAAGTGTGTGGAAAGGCTCACACACTTTCACCTGCACTATTGCTCTCCTAGAAAATGCTTTTGACATGGGGGGAAAAACATAAATCTCACCGTGCATGACTATGTCTCAGCTTTTGACTCTGAATGAAGACTCATTTTTATATTGGTGTCATAAAAATATGACTAAAACAACTGCTTCTGAGATGCCTTGGAGCAGGCTACAAAATCTGATCCTTTCCCCGATGTCAAGGCCACAGAAAGATATGAAAGAGAAATTTGGATGAAAAAAACCTTCAAGTTCCCCAAAAGGCTGGCCTGTGACATTATGTCCTCTAGTGGTACACTGGCGATTGACACAGACAGCTCAATCATTTCCTTATAGGCGTGTGCTGCCAGGTCCAGCTGGCTTTGACATTAACACCAGGCTCTGACTGACAGAGGCCCTGGCCTTGGGCTGGGCCCCCGGGGCCTCTACAGTACATTCAGCTCTCCTTTTAGCCTGTTGATTTACTGTCCCCGGTGGCCGCTCGTTGATCCATTTCCCCTCTCAGTTTGCTCACAGGGCACCCCGAAAACCGTCCTCCAGCAATATATTTGCTTTATGATTTCCTGAGGAGCCGATGAAGAAAAACATGCCCCCACTCGCTGCACCTGTTCCAGTTAATGTGCGGCGGGCCGGTCGGCCTCCTCTGGTCTCGGCGACTGGGGAAAAGCAGAGGGCCGCGGTGTCACAAGCTCCATGTGGATCTTCCATTTCCCTCAACCGGCCAGTCGGGACCGAGCAGCGTGGGGAACGGGGGGGATAGATGCCGTAGTATTATATGTGTGTCAGTTTAACACACGCAGGTCAAATGGGGCCCACATAGAGTCTCGCTGCGTGTGCATTATTAACATGTGTGTGGGTGTTTATGTAGCTCAGCGCCCAACATGGAGCTGACATTAATAAGAGAAAGTGATGGGACCTTGCTTACATCATTTTTGGACGACCTGCAGATGTGACTGAATGGAAGGTCTTAGCCATCTTCCTTTTTCCACGATGATGTGACCGGCATGGTATTTATTGTGCATATTCCAAAATAGAAGAAAATAACAATAAAAAGTTTGAGATTTATTTCCCCGCTAGTGAGTTTTATAATAAAACCCCCTGCCTCGTGGTCCAAGTTAAAACGACAAGGAACATGGAAATGTGTTTTGGATACGCAGGAGTAGCGGTGAAGACAGCCAGGCGAGCGGTTATGAAGCCTGATGCATGCTGGGTAACTTTCAGTGATGTTTATGGCGCTGTCCTTTTTAAAAAAAAATGTTATATTCTTTCTCTCTTTATTTATTTATCTTTGTGATAAATAAACACGACAGCCCAAGTCATTTGAGAAAAATAAATAACAGGCATGATTAAACACTTCTTAATAGGAAAATACATTTAACATGGTAATAGGAAATAGGTGATTTGAAAAGAAATCAAAAATACAATCATATATACAAATCAGACAAAGTACAAAATGTATTCTGAGAAACCATCATAATATTTAGTATTTGTAGTCATTGTCTTATTGTTAATAATTAGCATAGACCGAATGTAAGTACTTCCTAAATGTAATCCCAAGGTGTCCCTTTTACAGCGGAGAGCAGGCTCTTATTTGACAACCAGTTCCTGTTTTCTCAGCCATGCGTGTTTCCTCAAGTGTTAATGGATGCTTGAGCTATTTCGTGACTCCCCTCTGACCTTTTGTCTAAACTCACCGAAAAAAATATATACATTCAGTAATCCAAGGTCAAAATGTGATTCCTTTTTTTCTTTTTCAAGTCAAAACGATTCATATCTAGTACAGCTGGCAGTGAGTTCTTTACTCATATTATCAACTTCTTAAGTGGAAGAGCAGGCAGAAATTCACCCGACCTTAAAATATGATCCATTTATTTCATAGTATGATATTTCCATTGATAAAAAAAAAAGATGTCTGTAAAAATATTTTCCAGGATAAAAAAAATGTCATTGTCCAAAAACTCATTATTCAAGACCTTTTTATTCTTAAAGGTCAGTTCTTATTTTAGGTCTGCCCCTTTTTTCTTCCCTCCCTTCACCGCCATTATTAGCTGACAGCGAGAAGATTTGGTTTGACAATTATGAGACTCATGTCTGGGTAATGGCATTCTGCAGAGTGGGAACAGCCCTCACTTCCTCATAGTGAGCCTCTGAACATGGTACATATCACCAATAGTCCATCTGAAACTGTCAACCGCCTAGCTGGCCCAGCTCTTCCTGTTTCCCTGGAAGTGGCCCAGCGGTAAAGTGGCCGAGTAGCTTTTAGGTCAAGAAGAGAGGTGAACAGAATTATGAGAGGAAGCATGCATGTGGCAGAGTCTGCTTTTCTCAGTCATGTGTGTTTAAGTAGTAACCTGACAGAGTAAATGTATTCCAGGGTGCTCTTTCTTTTTTTCCATCTTAACTCAAGTTGTCGTCCTGATGGCAGATGCATTGGAGCTCACCCTTGCGTGTAGTTGCTGAGTGTGTGTGAGTCCTTGTGCTTTTCCTTATGTTGTTTTTTCCCCCCTCTTTTTTTTTTTCTTCTCCGGACTTAAACAGTGTGTTAACCACCAGATCCCATCGCTATCAATCTTAATGGCGGTGGGTGAATGTAAACGCACACATGTGTAGGCTCTTTCTGCAAGCCACAGTTTAAGAATAATTCCTCCTCCGAAAAAAAGGGAGAGGGAAAATATTCTGGCCCCATTAACAAAATAGGTGCTCAGAAAACACCCCAGCCGGCCCAGAGTGATAGCTACTTCCTCAGCTTTTCCACTTCATTGATGGTTATGTGAGTTAAAACAACGAGCTTAATGGAGACTCTGGGCCCTCAGGGGACCAATCATAGCCACGTGACTTCCTCCGGGGCTTCCATGAAAATAACTCCATTACAATGGCCTGTGATATTAATATCGGCTTTGGGAAAGTCATGCACGGGATCCACAGGGAGGGCCTCGGCATGAGCAAACAAAGAGGAATGCACGGCATCCGACGGAGCGAGGGAGGGAAGGAGAAAAGAAGAAACGGAGCAAAAGATGGAGAGAGAGAGAAAATAGTGAGCCATTTGTGATGAGCGATAGCATATTGCACAGTCATGATGTTCACTTTCTCTTTCTGTATGTTTCTGAGTTGAAAGGACACGGCAGATAATTACTCAAAATAATGATGTGGTTGAATTGAATACATTTACTCGGTGCTGAAGTACGGCTTGTTGATTTTCCATGCAAAAGTATCAACGTGCAAATTAGTTCAAACAAATATGATGCATTGGTATGATAGATACCCGGAAGTACATGAAGTGCTTTTGAGGCCTTTAACAACATCAATGTTTGAGATTTAAAAATCAGAGAGTTCTGCGTATTCTTTTTTTTTTTCTTTTTTTAACCCATAACATAAACATGAACTGTGACCTGATGTGTTTGACATTTCACAGTTTTGCACTTTGTCATGGACAAACGATGTAACATGGAAACTGTTTCCAAACATTTCTGTACTGACCTTTTCATTTTAAACATCTTTACAGATACGGTGCTCGAAGCTTATATTAGCTGATATACAAACCAGTTGCAGGGCTGTTTTAAACTCTTATTTACTTGGGTCGTGCACCATTATTGAAATACTCTTTTGTTTCTTACACTTCAATTCAACCCACAGAGCATGTGTAGACATGTTTTAATTTCTGCTGTGACAGTAGTTTGAGAGAGATATGTTGCTATTGTATACTATCTGAATAGCCAATTCTCATAAAAGGTAGCGCTACAAAAATCTTTTAAAATGATTAAACAGTCATGTTGTCATACAGCATATTTCAACCGTTTCTTAATCGCACATTTGAAGTGTTGGATAGTAATGGGGGCATTTAACAGTCAATTTGAGGAGTACGTGAGAGACATGTCAAAAGATCCCTGACGATGATTTCTTTTTTTATCCCTGTCCTCCCTTTCACCGTCCTCTCCTCCTGTAAACCTGCCATGCTGTCATTCTCGTGTCTGTCCCGGCAGTAACTCGCCGCCAGCTGCATTCAGAACAATTAAACCTTGATGATTGAAGCGAGGAGAAGTCGCCCACCTCAGCGTTCAATACCTACTGATGACTCCCCGGCCTCCTCCGCTTCCTCCCATTCAAACGGACACGTGCATTAGCGCTTCCATCCTAACGGGACATCTCGCAGAGCAGCTGAACTCTAGGCCGTCCCTTGTAAAGATATACTAACAGTTCACTGGATCGTAAGCCAGACACTTTTTCCTCCAGTTCCCCGTGTTGTGGGAGATTTATTGAATGAAATAACACTGGCTTCACTTTTACCCCTGCTTTTATGAATATATATATATTGTTTTAACAGCGCTTTAAAATTCCTTCTACACTCGTGTTAGGGTCACGGCTCGGCCTTCATCTCTGTGAGGATTCAACGTTATAAAACATTTCTCATAAACTATTTGTCCTGGACAGACCTCTTCATTTTCTGACCAAGTATGAAAATATAATGGTTAGAGGATCAGTGAGAGGTATGTAAAGTGAGAAATGTAAAAATATTTTGCTGATACTGTGTGTTCGTTTATCAAAGGAGGTCAAAACTTTCCTTTGTATAATGAGAATTGACATATTGTGCTGAATGTGTGGGCTAAAAGCAGCACACGATCAATGTACGGTAATAGACATATAAAAAAGTAACATATTAAATAATAAACAGATAATCAATCAACTACTAATCACGCAAGTCATGGTGGGCATGTTTCTCTTATCAGGTATTAAATCCGATTAAGACCGATTATTGACTTCAGTCGGTGTACCAGGAAGATTTCACTAAAGCAGAACAATATAATGATTTAACTTATGCAACTATTATACAGACAATTGTAATTTAATGTCTAACGACTAGTTTTCAACCTTTAAATTGATGGTAATTTGTTGAATTACAGTGAGAGCTGAATACATTTGCGAGAAGATTAAGGACCAACCGCAAGTGTACTTAAAACAAAAGTAGTGATTATAGTTTCACGTCTTTCAAGTGAAATATTAGATGGCAGCAGCCAAGCCAAAGAAAAGGTCCTCCTCCGGGGTCCGAGTGATTATAAGAGTGCCATAACAGATCAAACATTATTTGTCTGACCTTGTCTCCAGCTTCAGACTTCTTGGCTGAAGGCTCGGGCAGCCAAGCTCTCTGTGTCTGCAGGAGCTCTCGCTGCACGGACCTGGCGTTTACACAGGATTAGAGATTCATTCACCATTTAAGTAAATGACCCTCTGCCGGCCAGGAGCAACACTTCTGTGGTTCTTTGGATTCTGTGGCGCAGAATTCACACAGGGATTACTTTAACGCATAAATCAGCTGTTTTGGCAAAGTCGGTATAGTAGAAGCCAAAAGAATCCTGAGCGTCAACTACCTGAGAGAACTACTTTTTCCACTTGTAGACTCTTTGTGGCGTCAGCTGTCAGCATGTCAGTGGATTCATTGTTAATCCACAACTAAGGATGTAGGATATTGAATATTTTAGAAAACAATGTGCTTTTTAAGCTGCACACATGCACTGTGGGCTGCACACCACATCTGAGTAAACACTGATTGTTATCTCATGTCCATTTTAATTGAATCTAAGGAAGTTAAAGCAAGTGGACGACAGCCAACATCATGACGTCCGTTTGTATTTTCAGGGCATGATGCAACACATTAAAGGGGTAACAATGTCACTTTTAAGTTGTAAAATGTAATAAAAACCAAACCAGTAAATTGCATTTTTCAAAAGAAATTAGCCTATTTTGGTCGACTCCACTGCCTGTCAGGTGTTCACTCGTCAGCTCTATTGCCTGTAATGACTTAATTTCAGGAAATGCAGCCAGTTGAGAAAGCAAAACTCCTAATTGATCCTTCCCTTCTTAGAAAACCTTTAGTGTGGGAATAAGAGAAATATAATTCCCACTGGTGCCCCCAGCGTGATTTAAACACGCCGCTGAATTTTCCCATCACACCTTCTGCAGCTTAACTAAAGGCCATTTGAGACGATAGAAAGGAACATAAAACTTAACCTGGTCAACTGCTTACAGCTGGAGGAAACGGTCCAGATAATTGCTCTGTATTTGACTATTCGAAACAGACGCTCTAACCTCCTGTCTGTTTGAGGATGCACAGCTATAAAATAAAGCTAATTTTGCAACCTATGCTGGAGGCAGTTTTAAAAGAAGTGAGGTAGGAAACGCTGTATGTTTAAAAAAAGAGGCCGTCACAAATTTTCCATAGTTTGGTGTACTGTGTGTGCATCACTTAGAAAACAGCTTTGGCGGAGTACTGCGTTTTCCAATTGCCCTTTTACGTTATAATAATTTATATTCAGATTTTCTTTGACATCCTTTTTTACTTGCTAGCAGTTTTCATCTTGGCTTCCTTTAGGGATGCATTACTCTTAAATATCTTGGCACATTACAACCAACAACTGTCAGCAGAATAGAGCCGGCAGTAAGTACGTCGTGGCGCCCACATGCTTACACGTGTGCGTAATACAATAAAAAAAAAAACGGAATCACTCGTGAGAATACTGCTCCATAGCGCTCCTAGTGGTCAAAAACATTATTGACGAAATCTCTGAATCTACCATACACAAATACTACCGGTCTTTCAACAACCATATTACTAAAGTATAATATAATTGTTAGAAAAAAGAAAATTTCAAGCCTCTTGAAGTACATTTACTTACTTTTACTAGAAAAAAATAAACTATTTGCTGTTTGGCAGATACGAAAAAATGCATTTAAATAACTCCACAGTACTTCATGTTCTGGCAAGTGGTCTTCAGTTTTGTAATGTATATTTATATGTGTATTATATGTTTATAAATATACTTTATATTTGTGATTTGCTAGTTAAACATCCCACTGGATCATTTACCAAAAGTGCTTTTGACATTAACAAACTTGAGCCGTTATAAAGCCGTTCAGCGTACAGTGTTTTGTTTTGCATATGGCTCCCACAACTCCATCATCACTTACGCCACCTGTCAGCTGAGCACCATCAGCATCTGAACTTGGCTCACAAATAACCCCCTCATTCACTGGGGATGTGACAGATGCATGCTTTAATGTTGATGCTGATACATAGTTGTCCCATGCAGACTTGCGCTCATTGAGTGTTCAATACTAACAGCGGAAACTCTGGAGAGAAGTCAGGGAAGCCGGTGGTGTTATGGTGAGTGATTTAGGACGGAGCTAAGGCTAGCTCTATTTCTTCTTTTTTTTCTGAAATGAGAGCTTTTCTTTTGTGCCACCCTTTAGAGTTGGGGTTTAATTGTCAGGAAGGGGATAGATTTATTCCCCCGTAAATTACACAGGTTTTCTTTGGTAGGACCCAGAGCATAATGTAATCTACACATGTGCACACACACACGTGTACTGTGAGGGTGCGGATGATGTGGCTGCTCTATTCCTCCCCCCTCCATTCAGCAGAAATAAGACGGGACTTTTCTTATCTCAGTTTTTAAGCAATTGCTTTAATTGTACATTATGATAATCAAAGAAAACGGTGCAAGTAATCAGTCTTAAAGGTGGGGTAGGTAATTCACTTCAGAAACACTTTTTGTTATATTCCATGGAATGCTCTTCACATCCCGATAGCAATGAATAAATTAAATGCTTTGACAATAAATAATATTTCATCTGTGGAAGCTGTGGCGCTGTAAAAAGCAAGTCCAATGATCTGCCTCGGCCCGCGGCACATAACTGTATGGCCTACCTGCCTGTCAGCCTTCCATATTGTGCACAAACTTATCTCGTGCCCTCATTGGTCATGTGCGCGTTCGTGTGTGTTGGAGGAGGGGCTCTGTTAGGGCTGCTCGATTATGGCAAAAATCATAATCTCGATTATTTGGGTCAATAATTGATATCACGATTATTAAAAACGATTATCCATTTACTTTGAAAACATCAATTTATTGGAGAAAAAAAATGTGAACAGTATGTTTTTAACAGTTGATTACCCTGAACTTTAAGTATAATTCAACTGAAAAATCAATAAAAAATATATATATTTGAAAAGAAAAAAAAAAAAGTATTAATAATAAAAGAATAATCGTTTTATTTCGATTACGTTGTTTTCGTAATCGTTGCAAGCCATAACTGTAACTGCGATTTTAAAATACGATTAATCTAGCAGCCCTAGGCTCTGTAAGGCAGTCTGAAGGAAGGGGCAGATTTTTTTCAGTTGTGTATTTTCAAAATCTAGTGCACTCGAGCTGGTTTCTCCATTCTTACCTACCCTACCTTTAACATCATCTTTACTTTGATAAGTGTGTAACAGCAAAGTTATTTGAAATTCAATATAACATTTTTCTAAGCATGATTGAAGTGCAATGACCATGAAGGATACTTTATATATTTTTAAATGTAGACACAGGATTTATTATTGAGTGACTCACTCTCTCCTCTAATGAAAGGAGCATTTATCCCTCAGTGTTTTCAGTTCTCGATTCAGAATCTGCGCAAAATGTATAACATTTCCCGGTAATTACAGTAAAGAGAAGAGGAGAGTTGATTGATGCTCCATATGAAACTGAATTGCAGACGTTATGCCAGGTTTTTGGGGGGAATATCCTCTTTTTTTTCTACAAATTGGTTTTCCTCCCCGACCTTACAGAGTCGCCACTCAGCATCGTGAGGAAGCTTCATCAGGGAACCTTAACTGCCGCCAAAGGCCTTTTAAATCCTCAAGTTGATGGCTTGAGGACTCGGCAGGAGGATTAAAAAAGGATGAAGAGAAAATTGCACATCCTTAAGAAAACAAAAAGCATTTGCATCCCTGCGCCGGGGTGAAAAGGGAGAGGAATAAATGGAAATGCATACTAATTCATCATTGGCTTTTACTGCCCCTCCATGGCCCATAACTCACTCTGACCATGATTCCCTTTTCCCCTTCATACTGTCGGATTCACAATCCACTATACGCCATGTTTTAATGACCTTATTATAGGCAATCCTACACTGTCCAATAAAAGGTTTACACTTTGAACTGTGATCCATAGTATGACTAACCTGTTTTATAATATCTCGTGATTTACAGTCGTAATGGAATAATGGACAAAAGAGCCCTAAAGTCATCGAAACTGAGGGAATGAGGAAATCGCACACAGCCTGAGTGATGAAATGCCTCGACCTGCCCAAATCCCAAAACGATTATTCTGGTCTTCTCAACACTTTTTATATAAACCCAATTCATAGATGTTTTTATCAAAGGTTTAACAGCAATTCACTGTAGTTGACAGACATGACATATGAGTTCATGCTGTGACCTGTCTCGAGGCAACATTTAAGCACCAGTGCCACATGGCAACTCCATTTTGGAAGCGCTGCATCAGTGGATTCCTGAAGTTGTCTGGTACTGTCATTGCTCATCCTACAGACAGGAGAGTGTGTCTTCCCTATAACCTTTATTCCAAGTGGACGGTATGGAATTGACTAATTAAATGGGCAGACCCGCAGATAGATACATAAATGCATAGGTACGTTATAATCATACCAGCAGCCTTCAATACTTCCATAATACAATATATTACCTCGGCAAAAGGTTGAATCGTAAATCAAAGCAATCTAAAACAATGGTAGCCTTTACAACCACTTTCGTAGAGATGAACTTCACTGGCAGTATCCTTTGGAAACTGGAGCCATCAATTTTATTACTATTAAATGTTTCTAAAGGGAGTTGACAAATAGTTGAATGGAGTTGATTTTCCCCTCCTGCTCTTGGCACGGCTGCAGGAAGGAAAATTCCCTGTCTCGAAAAGAATAAACGCACTCACATTAGTCCTGCCAATCCATTCATCTTGATGCTGTTTGAGTGTAATTTAAGCCTTTTTAAAACGCCTGCTGAAAATACAATGTGCTTAAGGGCAGTTGCGAGCATTTTATGAGCACAATAAAATTGTCACTGCATATGGATTAGATGGATGTTGATATACGGGTATGACGTTTTTCATGTGCATGGGTGTTTACAGCTGAGTGTTAATATGTCAGCTGCTGAAGGAGTAACTTTCACTCTGATTCAACCCTCATTGGCATATAAAATATAATATCTGTTTTCAAAAACGGCACTAATCCTCACCTCTAATTTTCCATTCCCTAAACGCCTTCCCTAATTTAGCACCATAGGCATTTTTATTGCAATGACAACATACAACACAGTACGGATCAAGCTGTGTCTGCTCTAACATGCAAAAATAAGCAAGCAGCTAACTAGCTACCTTACAGTAATCTCGCGTAACTTCAAAACAGAAACACATGTGATTTAGATTCAAAGGCTTTATTGTCATATGAACAATAGCTAGGTAGTTTTGACAATCAAAATCTTAACTCCCCATTAAATTAGCCAACTACATTACTACGTTGGTCACATGACTATATCATAACATGGTCCTGTTAATGTATCTCAAGGCAGAAACTGGTCAACACCAGAACATTGATATATTTATAGTATCCAAGTACAATCTGTCTTGTCAGACTAATTGCAGTTGCCTTTTTCACTAAGTAAACAGCTAAGATGAATACAGCCCATTCTCTTCCCTATGCTAACATTTGGCAGGCCAATCATCCGTGGGCGGAAATGTTATGACAGTTGAAGTTATTGACGCCAAAATTGATGTACCATATTGAAATCGGATGAATTTAAGAATGTATCTCCATGGACTTTCTAGTATAAATCTTACAGACTGTGTCTTCTGCAGAATAAAAAATAAGTTGTCAGATTTTGTTGACCCACAATCCATATGTGCCAGTATAATGATACATTTTGAAGCATTGTCTGACAAAAAGTGATATAGAATAACATCCAGCAGTCACTCTCCGAGTCGTAAAGAAAGCCAGGTGTGCAACAGGTGAATTCAGCTCATTTAGCCTCAATTGGCACGAAATGGCTAAGGCTTTGTCCAGTTGATGAATACATAATCACTTGCGAGGTCACCGAAAGGACAGGCTCTTATAATTCATTGCGACCAAAGCAAGAATCTGGGAATAGCCTTGACATGGTCCTGCCGTCAGCCCTGTACTCATCCAACCACAAGATGACTTTATGGAGAGAGACTTTTCCAACCATCGCTTTGGGTCAGCGTGATTTACGCACATGTTTACTGATGTCTTTCAGATGGTCCCTCTCGCTGGTTATTGTCTTCCACTATTAGTTCCCAGATGAATCACCAGTGGACAAATTGGGGGATGTCTCTGCGGATCTGTGATATTTATTGAGGTTACGCATCGCTGTGGACCTCTCCATTGGCTCCCCGATGTATCGAGGGAAAAAACAGATGGCTTGCGGTCGTGGCATGTTTGGACATTGAAACACTTGGGTTTCATGGTGCTTTTTATGCTTTTCTGCACATTTGGTTTACATCTTGTTCAGAGATTATGATGAGCTGCCTTTTGTCCTTCAGGATGTTAAACATATATTGTCATAATGTTATTCTGAACTTTTGTTAGATTTCTGGATCCCCTCTGTTCTGTGAGACCTCTGAATCCATGATCCATTGACCCCTGCAAAATGGCTGATATATAACATCCTCCTGAAGATATATGATATCTACATACATCTCTCTCTGGCCATGTACTTCAGTGTCTTGCAGTCAATTGTATTTGGGTTGAAATTCCTCATACTAAAGCAATTCACTGTTTCTGAGTTGATACTGCAGTTGTTTTTAATTCCCCGTTCTATTAGCCAGCTGGTAATACTCCAGCATGTTTATTTTATTAGCGTACAAATAAATGAACCACAGTGATTAAAGCCGATATGTAAATATTGTGTCATGCAATTCGTGGAGCTGGGAGCCCCACTGATTACCTTTAAGTAAAGAATAATGAACTCAAAGTTAAGATGACAATGAAACTATTCTATTAATGCATCTGTCCACCAGTCCGCTATGCAGAGATGTCTTTATGACTTACAGACCATGCGGTTTCAATTTCTATCCGTTTGCATTTCACTGTAGTTACACAAATAGCAAATAACTTGCTACTTGTATACATGAACTTTTTAGCCTTTTATGGCCATGCACATGTAAGCCACTTATTGGAATTGCTTGTTAGATCAATACAGCTTCTCTGAGGTCGTTTATTTCCCAACTTTTATCTATTTATTACACCGTCAGTTGGATTCTGAGTAGATGACTCCACAAACCACTCAATAATGTTTTGGATACCAACTATACACAACTATACACTAGTATTCATTTTAGCCTGACAAGCTCTTGGAGCAGATGGTGTATGTTTTATCGCTGTAACAGACACACCCTGATAGTGATTACTAACCCACAACATGAGTGTCTAAGAAACACTAAATCAGAGAGATGAGGAAGGAAAGCCCCTGAGATCTGTGAAGAAGCATGGCATACAGTATGCTTTTGAAATGCCTGTGAGGACATAAGTCTTTTTTTATTTCCATATCATTCTTAATTCCATGCCTTTTTCCAAATGCATGTTTCTCTTCAGACAGACAGCATGCTAACTAAAGGCCGTTTCAAGTGAAAACAAATGTAGTGATGGGGGGGGGGGGGGGGGGGATACTTACTGGCCCGTCTTTTTTAAATGGCGATACCGGAGTTTGGTTCAAATCTTGAAAACATATGGAAAGCCCTTTGAAGCGCACTGGGAGCAGCTGAGGCGGCTGCAGAACTTCTCATTGTTTACCTTTCGACCCCCAACCTCCTTCCTCCAAATAAAAAAGGTAAAATGTTAAACCTTACAGGGTTGCACATCGGCTCAGTTCATTATACCCGGCTAAGTGAAGACTTCCTAATTCACCTACCACCCCACAACCCCCCAGAGTGTCTTCTATGTGGTTTGAAATGTTCCCAGTTGCTTTCTCCTAATGAAATGCTGCAAATTGGTCTAAAACCCAGATTTACCCCCATCACCCCCTGACAAGCTTATCCTAAAAAAAAGCCAGCAGTCTTTAATATGTATAGTTTTTAATCAAAATGGATTATGATTTAAAAAGTGAGTAGGGTGTTAGAGTTTCCTCTCTGGCTGAATGTAAACCAAACGCCTGTGCTGTTATATTGTGTGGCTGGGAGATGACCCTCTGGAGAGAAACACTACGGGCGAGAGGCCTGGATGTATTTATCTTCCCGTTTTTCACCTGTCTTCAGATACCGTTTCCTTTTTAAGTCGAGCAGTAGGGATTTACTGGGCTGCTTCCTTCCGGTACCCAGTGGAATACAACATTAAACTGCAGGGAGGGGAGAAAGCCTGTAGTGCACTAAAATAAAGTTATGTCAAAACCATTCTGCTCTTCCTGCAGTCTTTCCTCAACCTTGCAAGTATCCTCAGAGGGCCTGAGAACATTACAAGCCATTCAGTTTATATGAATGGGCACTAACAGACTTTTTCGCCATTTTGATATGTCTACATTTTGCAGGCATATCCTGTGGTCCATCAGGCACAGCCTTAGTTTCAATTTGGTGTCCCCTGGTGGACCCCTGTGTTCCTATTTCATGTGGAAATTGAGTTTTTATCCCTGTGCACTTTCAGCTGCTTCAAAGCTGGAGATCATTTAGTTCACCGGGGAGATGTACAAGTTACCATTTGAATGTTTGGCAAATCATTCACAAACAGCAAGGAAAAGATGGTCATAACTTTATCTGTGACCTGAGCCAGTCAAAGAATAAATAAATGATATATTCCTGTTTAGCTGTAATTGAACAGAAATCTGCGAAAGTCTTTGAAAGAGGCGGAAAAGCACCTGTATTTTTATGAACGCAGGCCTGCCTTATACTACTCTATAAAGTTTGGACGCTGCCAGGGGAATCATTTCTGATGATCTTTAGAACAGCAGTGCGCCTTACTTCACTCAAGCTTGGCTCGAAAGGATTGTATCCGGAAGAAATGTTTTTTAAATGATGTCAATGAAAATAATTCATTCGATAGGGCAATTAGGGAAAGCTATTTTATTTCAAAGAGATTCTCTGCAATGGTCCTTTATTGAAAATAACTCAATTTACTATGTAATGCGTTAACCATAACACATTTTTTCACACATATCAGGGAACATTCACAGATTTTGAAAAGCAGTTTGCATTTAACGTTTGATCTTAAAGCTGAACTCGGCACACTCTACATATAATATAATATATAAATGTGTCTATAGAATGTCGAACAATTCAGAAAAGCCATTTATTGAGTCACATTTCTAAATCCATTGTTTCTATATGGCTTTATCCAACTAGCTTTTGAAAACCAAACAATTATTAATACACCATTGTTTACTAAAATGGAAAATCATTTAGCATTTTATTATTGAACATTTTACTGAAATTATTAATAATCTTTTAGACTAAGCAACTACTCAATTAATTGTCTAATTGATTCATCTCTAGTTTAAAGCGGCAAAGTTGAACCTTATTTAATTGCATCTTTCTGATATGTGTGCCCGTTTAATTAAAAATAAGACTCTGAAATAACTTTATCTACCATACCGAGAGCTGTAGTTAAAAAGGTAGCCAACGCGCTTGGAAACGTATTATTTAAAAAATATATATAATTTATTTTCTGAAGACTTAAGCTGTCCAGGGACTATAGATGAAAAATAGATTCTTGGCTAACTCTGGTGCATTTAGAGAAAGGTCTATTACTGTGCACCATCCCTTTTTACATAACTAAACTCTGATAAGTGTTTCTAACCCATAATTAGTCAGTCGATACACTCACTAACGATTTACCACGTACACTGTCACATGCTGTTAGCTGAGTTTCATTATGAGATAGCACACGTTTGACTTTCACTCGCCCCTTTCTGTGCTTCGCCCTCATTTCAAACTGTAAACTGTAAATGCAGTAACAAGTGTAGTTCATAACTTCAGGCCAGCCTCTGGTTTCTGCCCAGTTGTAGTAATTATATCTGCCACAGCTGCCACTTTATCAGAGATCTTGAGGACAAATAAATTCCTCGAAGTAAACAGGCCTCTGTGGCAGCTTCTGCTGAGTGACAATCTGGTCCCCAGTGGCATAAAAGAAATCTATTCAAGGACTGTATTCACTGGAGAAGATCATAAAGCACTCATTCAGAATGCACTGCAAGACCAAAAAAGGTAATGTTAGTTATTAAGATTGAATTCAGGGTGTACCTAATGAAGGGGTCATCTTGGATGAATTGAGATTTTACTGAATGTCCTCGTCTTGCCAGTCATGTCTTAATAAGACAGAATTGGTCCAACAGATTTGAAAGGTGACCTCACGTCATCTTATTACATACCGTCGGTGTTTCTCTGCACATCCACGTCAGATCCTTTTCAGCAATTAGCCTTGAACTAGGGAAGACGATCAGCTCCGGTTTCCCATCGCTGCGTCCCTCGTCATCTTGGAGTACTTTGAATCTTTCCCCCTGCGTCCTAATTAAGACGTTAATGCTGCCTCCCTCGGGGATCTGGATGCCCGGCTCCCCCCCACCACATTCCCTCTGAAGCCATCAAAACTGTTATGATAATAGTCAGCTTTGCACAGGTGCAAATTGCTTACATTTAGTCTACATTTGCTCTCAATCACAGTTGATTATCAAAGCTTAACGCTCTCTGACTTAAGCATTTGCTCACAAGAGGCAAATTAGCTGTGATGTTTTTTTGAATGTTCCACTTGTTGAACGTAGAAAGTGATTTCCACGCATCAGACAATTGAAAGCTGTACGAGAACTTTGCTGCTGCTCTTCAAGACCACCATCCTTTTTATTCAGTACGATTTTCTACAAAGCTATATTTTCTTTCAAAATGGAGCACGGTTGTCATCATGAATCTCAACACTTTCACATGACGGTAATTTACTCGGACCAGGTACTGCAATAAATCCACATACTTATACCATTAAACCTCTCCTTGACCTTCTAACTATTGAGTTGGACTGTTGCCACATAATGTGTATAAGCTACCCAGGGCAATTACACAGACCTTGGATTGAAAGAGAGCTGTCACTAGGATGTGCTTTCACATACCAGCCTGCAGAGCTTGGCTGCAGGCCAGGCTGGCAAATGTGGCCGGCTCAGTGAGGAGAGTCGGGGGCCAGGCCGAGGGCCGTGGGGGATAATTAGACAGTTTTATCCCAGCTTGTTGATATAAATGTGGCCAACTTAGCCCCCTACGCCTTGCTTCGTGGTAATGATCATGTCTAACAGGTGGCAGGCAAACAGACGGGGGCATGAAA
Organism: Notothenia rossii; assembly: GCF_949606895.1. NCBI lineage: Eukaryota > Metazoa > Chordata > Actinopteri > Perciformes > Nototheniidae > Notothenia > Notothenia rossii. The sequence continues at coordinate 72,029,370 of NC_136906.1, forward strand.
TGGATACCTCGCTTCCTGACCGCGTCTCCTTTTTTGTTTTGTTTGGTTTTCCGCTCCAATCGGAGACGTTTTCTCCTCCATTGTGGTTGCGTTTGGGGTTGTTGATGCGGGGGAGTGTTGGGGATTTGTCACCATCTCATCTCATTCTAGCTAATCTCAACCTCCCCTGGGACCCTCGCACTGAGGGCCAGCACAGCACAGGGTAAAACAAAACACATCAGTGTGTTGAACTCAAGTGGGTTTTTAGAGTCTGATGCAAAGGAAAGTTGACACTCCTCTTCGATAGAGACTTGGCGTTGTTGAAAATGTTTACATTTTTTCTTCCTCGTGTAGTCTCTGGAACAGCCTGGTGTTGTAGTATAATTTATGGTCTACATGTGCATGATCATACTTTTGTCCAAAAGAGAAAACATGTTTATAGAGGCATAGAAATTCCCCCTACTGCTTTCCTCTGTGCGCCTTCATCCAGGATCTCCAAGATGTGTTTTGGAGTTACAAGCCTCTGGATTGAGTCATATCTGACATCAGGGACTGAGCACAGCTTTGCACATCCAAATCTCTTGTATCCTGTGCAGGGGGGGGGGGCCTGTGCGGCTGAGGTATGCACGTGAAGAGGCATTGGAGACCACTCAAGTCCAGGCTCCTGATTCACTGTCATATAATGGATCATTTGGCGCAAAAGGAACCAGAAAAAAAAGGATGCATGTATTGAAATTTACAACCTTCCCAGAAATGTGTGGAAAGATCCGAGCGAGTACACAATGCCTTTTTTTCCCCCCTGACAAATCCATTTTTAATTTGGACAGCCTGTTGAGCAGAAATGTGTGATTATCTAGATGTATGTCCCTGATTTATTGGTGGTATGTTCAGTGACCAAGGAGAGCAAACAGTAAAACATCCACAAAGCTCTTAGTGCTCTGGTTTGTGGTCGCTTGTGTCCAGCTGATTGCGGAGGCGAGGCTCCAGATTTAGGAGCTTGATCCCGTTTGGCCGGACGGCAACCCTGGATTTCGTTATAATTTTCACCGTGCAAGTTGTTTTTAAAGCTTACCCTAACCTTAACCCTAATCTTACTTTCATCGAAGGCTTTAACCCTAGCTTGAAATAGACTCAGTTATAATCGCAAAATGTCAAAGATACATCTCTTTTTACTTGTTTGTGGTTTGGCCCAGTGACGACAAAAAGCAATGGAGGGTGTTTAGTTTACCATGTGCTCAAATGTAAGAATTGACTCCTGAATAGCTGGAGGAACCGGGTGGAAACCTTCCAGAGGAGGTTAGGAACAACAACTCCTACTGGCACAGTCTCTGGTCTTAATCCAACTCTATATTAGTGTGATCGCCCGCCACAGCTGACTGCAGGTCATCTTCCTCTTGTGAAACATCTAGAGTTGGCTCTCCAGTAATACCCTGCGATTCTGTTCAGTATTTTTAGTGTGCATGTTGTAAAGGTTTACCCAACATTTCTCACACCTCATTGCGTCTCTGAAAGCTTTCCCTTCCAGCTCATGTGTTGTTCTTTCTGAAAGCTTGTTGGCTCCTTTTGTCGTTGTTGCGGAGCCGGTTCAGCGGCTGGAGGTCAGGACGCTGGGAACAGAGCGGCTGTGAGGCTCCATTGCACTCACATTGAGCGTCCTATACAACATTTGTGTTTTGAAGCATTGAACATAAGTGATGCAAACAGAAAAGTATTTTTTTTCATATTAAAAACACATAGAAGCAAGCTACTTGTAGTGTGTGTAATACTTTTTCATACAACCCATGTCCAGGTTTGCGGTTGTTTTCGGGGGATCTATAGCACCCAAACCACTGTCTCCAAAAGAAATCCTCTGTTTCCTGTTTGGAAATGTTCATACTCTTAATTCGCTAATTGTTGACAGGTGACTTCAGATTTTGGTCGTGGGAATATTTCTGCAAGCAGTTACTTTTTGAGATTTTAATGCGCAATCTTTTTTGAGATTCCAGGGATTCAACGTACTTTTTACAACGTTTTCATAAAATATAAAACCTGCCAATAAAGTTTTGATTCATCAATAATTTTTTTGCGTCCAACACATAGTTACAAAGTAAACGTTGTTACAATTTCCGATAACCAAACGTCTGTAAATGCTTTGTTTTGACCGACCAATGGCACAAAAAATGATATATACTTCATTCTGATCATGACAAAGAGGCTCACATCGAGAAATGTAGTCAAAAATGAATTTCCACTTTATAATCATCAAGGGGCAATAAAATGTGTTAAATGTGAAGTGTAAATTAGTTTTCACCCTTTTAGTTTGACCAAAACATTAAGCTCATAAATCCATATATCATGGTGTAAATATTACCTTGCAGTACATCCAGCTGTTGATGATGTGTCAGCCTCAGCTTTCCACATAGCTGACCTCCAGAAATGCATTTATTCCCATAATCCCACTGGTGTCTAAACCTGGTCTGCATGAATGTCTTTAGGTATATCTTGGACTTTTTCCTTTTTTTTTTCGCTCCCCTGCTTGTCTGTGTTGACGGAAATATCTGTGACCCAGAGGTGACGACTATCATTCCCACTCAAACGGTCTAAATGTGTCTCTTTGTCTTTGTGTCTGAATCCGGTCCAAAGCTCTGACGTCTTCGGCTCCTGAAGAATATTGCCCTGTCATTGTCCGAAGCTACTGGCAAGATAATTATTTTTAGCAGACTGCACCACCTACGCACACACACACAGACACACAGACACAGACACACAGACACACAGACACACACACACTTGTTAGTGCCTCTGTCTTGATGAGGGCCTCCTCTCACTGCATTTGTTAGCAATCCAATTTCTGCATCTCAAAATCTCCAGGCCTCTGCGGCAATTTAGATAACCAATGAAAATCCCTTTTTAAAACACTTTTTTTCATACATCCTGAAATTGTGACTATTTATTGATTCCTGTTTGCATCCTTGTATATTATAAAGTGTTTTTGGATACTTTTTGTGTCACTATAAGACATAATGTTGACTAAGCGATTAATGATAGTAATAATCCTCAAATTAGAAATATTATAACTGCAGCACTCGGTTGCTTTTAAATGTATGAGACTTTTTTGAGAGTATGAAATAATCTCTGCACCAACATGGAAATATTTGACTTTATTAAAATGTCCTTTCAAATAAATGTCAAAAATCTCCTAGGAGCCTGCATGCTTCTCAAGTGACCCCATGTCTGTTGTTAATATTCTCCAAATTAACATTTTTAAATAAATCATAGGAATTGCAAACCATCTAACTATAACTGCAAAACCAAATGATTGCCATTATAAAATATTATAAGATGCTAAAATTTGAAATGCAAAGGTCTAAAAATGACAGCTCATATTTTGCATTTCTCAGTATTTCTTTTACATTTGTAGACTCAGAGTTTATAAAACTTTGGTGTAATCTAAATGTTAAAACGATCTTTAATTTACTCTAACTAGAAGGACCTCACCCTGCTAAATGTCCTTATATAGAAAGTACATTCTTAAACTCTTGACAGGGTCATTTAAGCATGAGTGATGAAGCTGATAAAGTCTCAAGGCCCATTAATGCAGCTGTTTCACTGCGTCGCCTTATGTTAATTTAAATCTGTGTTATGCCGTTGACTCACGTGTGCTTAAAATACATCCCTGCTGCCATTAGCGTGTTTGTGGTGGGAAAGGACCTTGTGGAGAGGCTCTATTATTACAGGCTTTATTATACTTCATCAAGATCCAAAGGCCAAACTGGAGATGTTGTTTCATCCACACACGGAGAGAGAATCGCCGCGCCTTCGGCCAGAAGGAGGTTAACAAAGACAGGAAGATAAAATAATACATTCATCAGGTTCTGAGAGGCCGGGGGCCAAGTTCATGTCAAATCCATAACAAGCAAAGTATCCTCGGCCCAGCTCATTTCCCCACACGCACGTCACACTCTGCTGGAAATCTACGTAGAGGATGTATTGATCTTACTGGTGCTTCCTTTCTCACAAGCGCACAAACAGAGCGGCCGTATCACAGGCAGCGCCGCAAAACAACCCCCCCCCCCCCCCTCCTCCCAGCCCCATAAAACAAAATAATAAACTCACCGCTTGCCAAAATAATCCAAGTACCTTTGTGTGTGCAAAGGCTTTTGTGTGCGTGCAGCCTGTGCCGCGAATGCACTGTTATTGGCTTCCTTTTTAATTCAACAGATGAAAATAGCCTGTGTGTGTATGTGCAGTACGTGTGTTGGAGGTGAGATGTGTCTAAAAATGATGTGACATTGACAGATGGCCCTTTACTTTATATGCTTTTAATGCCAATTTGTTTCCGGGTTCTTATATACCTTTAAATATGAATATTATAAAATGTCCATAAATTCATAATTGCAAAGATAGTGCATTGATGAAAATGCATTTATGCTACTATTCGAGGATATTGTTGGAATGTTTTACTTAAGATTAAAAAACTATATAGAAATACTATACAAGAAAGAAAGTAAAAAGTGCAATATACTGTATGGCTAACTTTTATCTTTAGTTTTGATAAATCTTAGAAAATATTGGATAATCTTGTGTTGATGAATTTTAGAAAATAACTGATGAGAAACTGAAAAATGTGAATGTTTTCTATATAAACTATCTTAATAATTTGCCCATTAACTCTGTCTCTCTACCCCTTTGAATTCTAATCATCTCGTCTTTCTGAAGTTTCATCTTTAAGCAAATAAGGAAACTAGTAGCCTGTATGATTGACGTATCATGACCCAAGCATCCAGATGATTCATCCACACCTCATTAGACACAGCATCACTGACACAGCAAGTGACCTTACAGTATATTAGCAGACACACCCATTGTTGAACAAATATTGTCCGTAGACTAGTCACGCTGCCTCTGATGACGATGATTGTTCAAACAGGAAAACAGCATGTTGTTTACCGCTGTTGATTATTAACTTGCTGTTGAGCTTCTAATTGCAGGCATGATTTCAAGATAATTGACCTGACTGTCGGATCATCAACAGCGACACACAGGAAGTCAGAGTAGTTATCAAGATGTAATGAATCGGAAACCAGGTGCACATTTAATTAGACTTATACAGTAGAAGGGAAACGGTAATGCATCATCGTGCAGTCTCGTGCTCTTTCTAATTATGATCACAAACAATAATGCATAGGAGGCATCAAAAAGGACATCAGTATAATAACTGTTTACGGATTATGCTTTTCATCTCTCTCTGTGCATCATTGAAATAATCAGAAAAGAACGACTCCTAGTGGATTTAAAAAGGAACTGCATTAGTGAATGAGATACACTTTTTTTTATTTGCACAACATGCAGTACAGTGTCTGGGTATCATCCAGTGGAAGAAACCATGTACCATGTTTACTTCTTTTTACTTCACCACTTGTTTCATGGTTGTAGCTGCTTTTAAAATCTGAATGTGGGTGTCAAACTGAAATACACAGTGGGCCAAAAAAAAAAAATGGGTACTAGTCAAGGGCCGGACTGGTTCAATGTTTATTGCAGAACTTATTGAAATGATCTGATTACACATATTAAACCTGGAACTAATAAAGCTTAAATGATTGCCTATAAAAACAACATTAAACATTAAATAATCAGTTGCATTCATTTCTTATGGCTCGATCTGCAGCTTTCCCGGAGTCATTTCTTATGAATACATTTTTCCACAGGACAACAACAGCTTAAAAAAAACAATTTCCCTCAAAGAAAAAAAAAAACATGCCCTGTTGTCGCAAGAAAAAAATTGCAGAAGCCAGATACTTGGCATCTCCTCTTGGGTGCAAGTTCATCAATGTTTGGGGTCAGGCTCTGAGCTGAGGAGACCCTCAGGGTTGAGTGAAGGTGTGTGTTAGGGCTGCTCAATTAATCATATTTTAATCACAATTACGATTTTGGCTTGCAACGATTATGAAAACATCATAATCTAAATAAAACGATTATTATTATTATTTTTATTTTTTTCAGTTCAATTATACTTACAGTACAGTTCAGGGTAATCAAGGGTAAGTAAATGGATAATCGTTTTTAATAATCGTGATATCAATTATTGACCCAAATAATCGAGATTATGATTTTTGCCATAATCGAGCAGCCCTAGTGTGCGTGCAATATACCGGCGGGCCAGATCTAATAGTAATTAAAAATTATCCTGCGGGCCGAACTGAAATCCACCAAGGGCCTGATTTGGCCCCCGGGCCTTGAGTTTGACACATGTGACCTAAAGTATAATGTGTTGCTTTTAGTTTGAACATTAGTTGATAAACTAGCTGAAGTTAGTTCCATCTTAAACAGCTTCAACATTCAAAATGCATGGCATGATTAATGCACCAGTGTTAAGAACACAATAATATAATACAGATAATGTAACTCTTAAAGGAAGAAATCATGCAAGATGCTTTTTTCTTTCAATAATATGTCCATCATTAAATGAATACAAGTTACATTTCAAGACTTGAAACTGAATATGTTGACCTTACAAAGTTCCGTGCCTCCTCTTTAATTAATAAAGACTTTGCTTAACAATCTTTAATTTACATGAAACTTGAAATAGTTGTCATGTTTGCGGATGTGACAGATCATGATAGCTGAGGCCATATTTCTCTTTTAGACGCTTTATGTGCAAAAAGTCTCAGCCTCTGTGTGGGATTTTTTTTTTAAACGCCAGATATATAAAAAAAAAAGGGGAAACTCCTGATTACAATCGCAGAGAGCTCCTGAAACATGATCCCAGAGCGATGGAGAGGAAAGAGAGAGATTTAAAGCGTGAGTAAAAGTGTGTGCTGACTGAGGGGCTTTCTGCTCTCTGTGCAGAGCCTCCAGACACCTGACGCTGCCTTTAAACTTTGCTGCATCAAAAACACTTTTCATTTCATGTGTTCGGTCAATTTCACATCCCCCTGCGCACTTTGCCATGGTTAAAATACAATTTAAAAAATCTCAAAAATACAGTCTTTAAGGAATTTACATGTTCAAAAAAATCCGATATCTGCAGTGTAAGTGGTTTTGTTTTCCAGCAGCATCGTTTAACAGCAGCTAGATTTGGCTCCGTCTAAAGTTTTCCACCTCTTCTCTCTAAACTCATCTAAATCTAAAAGCCAAAGCCCCTCGGCTCTGCAGAGGTTCGAGGCAGCTGTGTGTGGCCCTCTCTCCCTGCTAGATCTACCAACTGGTTAATTATCCTGTCACATGGGGCAGGAGGCCGGCAGGGGATTATGGGAAGAGAGAGTAGCAGTTGTAATTCTACACAGCAATGATCCTGAATTCTGATTGGCTATCTTCCCAAACTGAATAAAATAAAGTATAAATCAGTCCACTATTAAACAATCATCTGTAACGACATCGAGGCCGTTCAGAGAGAGGATGACGCGCAGAAAAGGCAGAGGGTCAGATTTGAACCCTGCGGTAAGGTCTGAGTCTCGGTACATGGGTCACCTCAGGGGATTTTGGATTCCCAAGATCCGCCAAATCAGTATTAATACATGTGTGAAATAGTTGCAGAAGTTCTATGAAGCCTTTTGTGGCTCCAGAGGGAGGCGCGAAGTCTTGATGAACTGCCTTAGATGAATGTGAAGACTAAGTGTTTGAAAATGATAAAAAGTGAAGCTGGGATGGAGCGATATTTCAAATCTTTCTTGAAAGGCTACATTAGCTGCTACTAGCATACCGAATATAACACTCTGGCTTAACTGTTGGCAGAGTTGCATTGTGGGTAACTTTGGCATTCGTTTTTGTCAAGGAAAAAAAATGACCTCATCTTCTGTTCTTTTACATATATTGCGATCCTGTATTCAGCACAATGTAAAATAAAGGGAGGACACTAAAGGATAATAGCTTTGATTTTGTTTGAAAGCAAAGCTGCTGTAGTTAATAGTCATATTAACACAGCTTTCTTTGGGTCCTGACGTACCTAACTACGCCTCATAGCTATTCTAAATCCCTGCAAGCCAAAGGCTCAAGTGGCTTGTTGCTTAAATGAAAACGGACTTGAGTTATTTGCTGTCCTAATGAGCTCTAATAAAAAAAAAAGGACCCATATAGCACGGATGACCACTTCCACTCACACACCGCACACACATATCCACTGTACTTCACTTCATCTGCTGCAGCACAGTCCCATCGGCTATCCAGTTACGGCCCGCCTGGCCAGGGGCTTGCATTAGTGGCGTAGGAGAGCTGTGAACAGGGAGTATCAGGTGCTGTAATATGGAAATTCCTCTGTAATGCACAGGCTGCGGGATTGTGCGATTACTTAATTCATTTAGCTGAACAAATGTTACTGATCTGCCAAAGAGGGGTTAGTGTGTGTGTGTGGGAGTCGACTTGTCTCAGGGAGAGATGGTAGTGTTAGCTCGTGTGTGCGTGAGCATGTAATAATGGCATGCATGTGCGGTTATGGTTGCGTGTGTGTTACGGGTAGATGGGAGTACAAATGGGGCCTCAGTAACAACAGGTTGGGTTTTAGGCTCCAGTTTCATGCGTCCAGGGAGCAAACCATTAAGAAAGAGCGGCGAGCCCACCAAGCCCTCACCTCCAGTACCCACATGACCTATCCCAGACGCTGATTTGTGGCTCCTGACACTTTAATTCATTGGAAAACACTAGTCAGGACCCAGGAGTTAAGTAAGTCCATTAACACTGTGCAGAAGTAATGCTTTCCAGTGCAGTGCCAGTCCTGCCACCCAGCGTGATCAAGCATGGAGACCCCGTCATTTCACAGTGGGCGAAGACTTCCTGGAAGTTTTTACACTGAACTTGCTGACAACATAGCATACATTCATATTAAGGGTGAATTTATCAACCATAAATTATTGAATTATGGTACCTTCTTTCGACACATGTAATCAATTCATTATACCACACCATGTAATGCCCTCACAACGGGCTTTTTAAGTAGCCTGTGCAACACATCAGTGAGAAATGTTGGGAAAATAGTTAAATATATGGATCAAAAGTTATATAAATTATACGGTACCACTTTACAATAAGACTACCCTTATAAAGGATTCATAAAGGGTTTATAATTAAGTTATGAATAAGGTTGTAAACACTTTATGAATCATTAAGAACCATTTATAAACCAGTTTTCATACATCAACACAGGCGCATTATTTGGCAAGATGAGTAAGCCTTATATTGGCTACTTAGCGAGAATCAAGTCAGTGAAATGAAGCTCAGCGCAAGTTCAGGCAGGAAGACCTATCACTTCGTATTGCACGTCATGGCAATACTCGCTCCCTTCACTAAATGATAGGGAGCGCCACTCCTCAGCTAACCTATCGCTTCCCTCCATTCACAAGCCTAATGATCTTGATCCCGATTCCGATGCACTTCCAGAAGAAGCGTCAAACTCCTCAAGTCACCGTCGCCTCAGTTCTCGTCTGAGCGCCCGCAGCGGCTCTCGCACAGCAGAGGCAGAATTCCTCGTCGCCCATCTCCGGAAGCAGGGCATCACCCCAGCCCCAGATCTCCTGCTTTCCCAGCTCCGTGAGCTGTCGGATCAAGCTTCCGGTGCGGTCTCCCAGCCCAGGCCAGCAGCTCTAGCCAGCCCCCCCGGAAGAGGGCGAGGGCGCTCTCGCGGCCGCGGGGGCAAAAGGTCTAAAAAAGCGAGTCCTCCAGGAGCTCGCTCGGCCAAGAAATCCTCCACTCCTCAGGCTCACTCCAGCGCCGCTCAGCAACCCAGCGCCGCCCAGCGCCGCTCAGCCCAGCGCCGCCCAGCCCAGCGCCGCTCAGCCCGGGAGCTCCGGCACTCAGCCCCTCTTCGATGGCAGCCTAGTCAACACACTGCAATCTCTGGCAAGTTCTAGCTGCTAATCGACGCTCGCCTTCAGTCCATGGAGAGAGGCCAGGCCGGAGAGAGGCCAGGCCGGAGCTTCAACCTCTTCGGCGGCCCCGCCGGGTCAGGATTTTGTATTTGGCATGGTAGTTCCTCCTCACTCTCTGGCTTCCGCCCTCCCGGCTCCTCCCTCAGGTAGGCCCTACATTCCCCAAGCCGCTAACATCTCCTCACGGCTCAGAGCGAAAATCCTGGACGGGAAAGACATTCATTGGGTCAGTCTTATTCTGCCTTCCCCGGAGTGCGACAAAGCCATCGCCTCGGGAGGAAGCATTACGGCGGTATTTAAATCCGCAGACCCCCGGCTCCTCAAAGACCTTTCATAGGGCAATTTCTGGTAGCTTTTAGCATCTTCCGCGATGTCCTCTGCGCAGTTTACCCTGAAAGGAGAGTGGAGTTAGATGCTTATCTGGCCATGATTGGCGATCTTCACATCAAATACGGGAAATCCGTGTTTTATCAATACCATAAAAGCTTCTCTAGCAAAGCAGCGCTACACTTAGCTCATTGTAACATCCGCCTGGACTGGTCCGTGCTGGATACCGAGCTGCTTGTAATGGCTACCGGCGGGCAACAAGTCGTCTCGTGCATCAGCTGCGGAGCGCAGGGCCACACCTCTCCGCTCTGCCCTTCAGTGCCTCTCTCCGGGTCTAGCGTTTTCCCCACGCAGTATTCTGGGAACAATAAACCAAACCGTCAGGTGATCAAGCAAGGGGATAATAAGATTTGCGTTTCTTTTAACGAGAACGTGTGTTCTTACCCTCATTGTACTTTTCTTCATATTTGCAGTACCTGCAGGGATGCTCACCCGAGGTCAGTTTGCCCAAGGCGCCGGCCCCCCTTCCCGCGCCAGAATCAACGTGGTGGAAAAACCTCTTAAAACATCACCCCTTGAATCCCATTAACACCACACACTTAGCAGCTGCGCTTTCGACTCACCCAAATCCCGTGTTCGTCGATTATCTTTTGTCAGGGCTCTCTCAAGGGTTCAGGGTAGGGGTCCTTTCCCCCCCTCAGTGACTTTAGTGACTAAAAACCTACAGTCACCCGCCAAAGAACCCACCATAGTCTCTCAGCTCATTCAAAAAGAGCTCAACTAAGGATATTTAATCGGTCCTTCCATTCCTCTCCGTTCCCAGTGTTCCGGACAAGCCCAATAGGGGTCGTTACACGCAAATACTCCGAGAAGAAAAGGCTCATTTTCGATCTGTCCGCTCCTCGCACTGGTCCGTTGTGCAGCATCAATAGCCTTATTCCCCAGAGGTCCCACCACACGCCTGGAGTTTTTGGGCATTACACTCGACTCTGTAGACATGGAAGCGTCTCTCCCCACGGACAAACTGCAGTGCATTCGCGACATCACAAAGTCCTTCCGCGAGCAACAAGTTATCACCAAGCAGCAGCTGCTCTCCCTGCTCGGGCACCTCAACTTCGCCATGCGTATTATCCCTCAGGGGCGCTCTTTTATTTCCCGGCTCCTGGATACAGCGTCGGCTGCAGAAAACCTCCATGACCACGTCTTCTTAGATGAAGGCTGCCGCTCAGACCTGCCGTTTTGGTCCCTCCTGCTCGCACACTGGAATGGCGTCACCTTCTTCTACGACAACCTCGCGTACTCCTCCGACTCCATGAGATTCTTCACGGATGCTGCCCCATCCGTGGGTTTTGGGGGTTTCTTTCAGGGAGAGTGGTTCGCAGGCTCGTGGCCTCCGTCATTCCCCAGCCATGCCTCTTCCTCCGCTCTGCATGAGATCTTTCCGATTGCTGTTGCCTGCCACGGGGGGGGGTTTACCTCTGGCCCCGGAAGCGGATCTCAGTACTCTGTGACAACCAATCAGTGGTCGGGATTCTTAATAAAGCGCGCTCCCCGTGCCGTGACATCATGCCGTTCATGAGAAGCATCACGTGGTCATCACCCACAACTTCCTCATCTCCGCTCGTCACGTCCCCGGCCACCTCAACTCAGTGGCTGATTCCCTCTCTCGCTTCCACTTCCAGACATTCCGGAACCTCTGCCCAGAAGCCAACGCTCAACCCGTCAGGATTCCTCCCCTGCATCTCCTCTCTCTCTTCTAAATAGAAGCCCCCTAGCAAGGCACCTCGGATCCGCCAGGTTTTTCATGAGGAAGGGCTTAGCCGCTTCCACCCTTAAAACATACGATTTCGCTTGGAGAACGTTCGCTTTATTTTGCTTTTCCGTAGGCATTACATTTAAACCTGTTCTCATCTCCACCGTGTGCGCCTTCATGTGCTACTGCGCCACTGATCGCCACCTCAAACCCCAATACATCCGGGGCCTCTTAGCAGGAGTTCAGTTTAATGTTCTCTGTTTCGATCCCGGCTTTCCCAGCCTGTTCGCAAACCAGTCAGACAAACTCATTCTCAAAGGTCTTATTAAAACTTTACGCCAAACTTAGAAGTGGGTTGTTCTCCCCTTATATCGATGCGCTACTTGATGCTTTATTTCTCCTAGCTTTTTATGCTTTCCTCAGACCAGGTGAATTTACCACAGGTGAATTTACCACAGCTTCTCTAACGTTCGATTCCAATCGAGACGTCAGCTTTTCTGACATATCCTTTCACGCCAGCCATTTTAGCTTACATCTTAAGCACTCCAAATGCGGCGGCGCCTGCTCCGTCATCGCCGCCCGCAACGACTCCCAGTTCTGCCCTTATAAATCCATGATCAAATTCCTACAGCTTAGACCTACCTCTAATCCTCTGTCACCTTTATTTCTTATCTCAGGGAATTTTCCCTTAACTCAATGACAGTTCAATCACTATTTAAAGCAAGTTCTCATTAAATCCGGGTTATCACCCCTCCTATACATGGGGCATTCATTTAGAATAGGTGCAGCTACTTCCGCTGCTAATCAAGGTGTCTCATCCTCATCCCTGCAACAACTCGGACGGTGGTCCTCCTCCGCTTTCTCATCCTACATTCGTCCGGACCTCAGTGCCGTGCTGGCTATCCAAAGGTCTCTCCAACCTTAAAATTGGTACGTATGCATATAACTGGTGGTGGTTCTTAGCATGTCAGCACGTATATTCGCCCCGCGGCTCATGTTTATCCTTGCCATGACTAACCCCGTACGTCCAGGTCGTAACCTTCGGGTCTGTATAAAATGTGTCCCTGCTAAGTCAGGTTGCCCCGTATGTCCGGGACGCCCTGTACGTCCGGGAAGCCCTGTGCGTCCGGGATGCCCCGTGCGTCCGGGATGCCCCGTACGTCCGGGACGCCCCGTACGTCCGGGAAGCCCTGTACGTCCAGGAAGGATGCCTAGAAGGCATCAGTATGTCTAAATCCCCACATGTATTAACCTCTCATTTCATCCATAGATTTCCACTGCATCCCACAAGGTAAGAATTAATCACGTTCAGTACTTCATACTTTCACTTCTTTTGGGGTTCATCGGAAACGGTTCTTTCCCTTCCCGAATGATATCCTACAAAACCTGGGGCGAATCGCCAAACACCATTTCCTTCACTTGTCATAAACTGTCATCATTATGTTTCATTTATATAATGTGACCCGATAATAAACATGTATTTCATACATCACGTCTCTCCTGATTGAACAACAGATACCAAGGATGCTACCTGATGAAGAAGACGAAGTAAGCTAGGTAGCCAATATAAGGCTTATCAGTACAGATAAATGTGGGCTCGCTATTTGGCAAGCAACCGGTCACAGTTGCCCTGTTTATCTCATATCTTATAAAAGCTTATTAATGATTTATAAAGTGTTCACACCTTAGGGGTAGTCTTATTGTAAAGTGCTACCAATTATACTATAGATGTAGCTACAAGTTGTTTTAACTATTGTATATTGAGAACAAAGGACATAAAGTAAAAACTACTACTACTTCATTTTACATTGTTGATACTGCTTCTGCTTCTATTGAACATATGATATTTGTCTTTGATATTCAGTATTTCAGTGTAGTGTAACAAATACCCAAATGTGTAATCCATTTGCATCTTGATTACATTTGTTGTTAGGCACACACAATGATGAATTTAATGAGTAAAAAGCAGCTACGGTGCCATGCATGAGACGTGTAGCTCGCTGAATCAAATCGACTGCTGGAATTTCCACCCTTTCTTTTCCTGTGAATATCCTGCATTTAGTAATAAAGATGTGCTCTCCTACTCCACTCAATCTCTGTCCAGATTTTCAACACAGTATAAATTCAGAGTTGCATTTTATCAGCTGTTGTATCCACTGAATCCATCATTTCCCAAAAGGCCTTTCCCAAAAAATGATTTCATTGTCCTCTAATCCATTATGTGGAGCACAATGTCAGCTGAGCTGTAAATGACTCAAAACACAGCTGCTGGGGAATGGAAAACGGGGAGCCAAACTCGAGCAAAATGGAAAAAAGGTGGAGTCGAATAGCCGTTAAAACTATCTGACAGATTCGATACGCTCTGCAATGTGGAACACCATTATTAATTTGGGATGTGGGCCTGTTAAATCTATCAATCTATTATTCTAACAGGAATCTAAAGGACATTTGCAGCCTCCAGTTCAGCGGCCAGCGAGCCCGATCTGTTGTTTTAACACTAAAAAGTTGGTTTATCTTCCATTTTAAGATGAGGAAATGTTACTGTACTCTACTGTACCGCTGGAGACTTTGCAGCGCCACCCAATGGACACTCTGTTACTTCTCCGTATTAGAAATACATGTCTGGATTTTATTCATCATCTCAGTTTTAAAGCTTTAACACCAGCTTCCTATTAAACCTGGGACTTTTTACATCTCAACTTGAGGTGAGATCACTCTTGGCATTTCTCTTTTGCCTCACACTTCACACCTCTTTTTCCTCATTATTATCATCATATTTTTGACAGCAGTCCAGTAACATTAGCTGTTTCTCCTCCTCATTAATAGAAAAGTTGGAAGGCTGAGTAAAGGGCCCTGAGGAGGATCGAAGTTCGATTTAATGAACCCCTTAAACGTTTGAGAGAGAGAGAGAGAGAGAGAGAGAGAGAGAGAGAGAGAGAGAGAGAGAGAGAGAGAGAGGAGAGAGAGAGAGAGAGAGGAGAGCGAGAGAGAGAGAGAGAGAGAGAGAGAGAGAGAGAGAGAGAGAGAGAGAGAGAGAGAGAGAGAGAGAGAGAGAGAGAGAGAGAGAGAGAGAGAGAGAGAGAGAGAGAGAGATTTCTTATTGTCTCTTCCCAGAGGTTCTCAGAATTGAAAAAATGTATTTGACCATGGTCTATTAATCAGCCTCTCGAAGACTCTTGTCAGCTCCAAACACAGATCTATTGTTTCCAGAATATGCTGTACTGTTTGAAATGAATCATCATTTGATGGGAACATTAACCCAGAAGACCTGTGATGGATGATATTTAGAATGTAGGTGTCAGATGGGATATCTGATTACAGAACAGTAATCCAACTAATCATTTAAATGTGTTTTTGGCTAAACTGACTGAAACTAAAGACCTGCAGCCTCATTTTAAAACGCACTCAGCTTAACTTTTCTCTCAGTGTTGCTGTCTTGTAAGAGAAACCGTGTTGGCAACATTTCTCACAACATTGGGGACAATGGTTTCTAAAACATACTGAAATGAAAAAGGCAGTTATTTAGTAACTCCTGATGCTTTTGGATTTAAGAGGCATGTTTCTGTGGTTCTTTTACTTACTATAAAGAAATTCGTTTTTATCTTGAGCAAAGGACATGTATGGACAAAACAATAATATAACCAGTAAATACAAAGTTATCAGTTTATATGAAAGATTCCGTTTAATATTGGGCTGAACGCGATCATGCATCTGGAAATGTTGGGGTTTATTGTCATATTATATATTCTTTTTTTATTTTGAATTGTAATCACTAAAATGGTGGCCATTTATTTATTTATTCATAGTTAGTAATAACCTCTCTAAATAGGCGTTTTCTTTGTTTGTGGCGTAAAACGTAATAATACTGTTATAACTATTAATCCCAGGATCAACCAGGGATTCTAACTACGTCTATTTACCTCTACTTCCATAGCCGTGTTTAGCCTCTGGGTCTGGTGTTGTTACTGTCATTGGAGTTAATAAAATAAAGGTCTTGTTAGATTTATTCAAATAAATAAATAATACATTCGATGGACGTAATGTAACCTTAGCTTAAAAATGTTTCTTAACAGTATTAGATGTAAATAAAAGGAGGTTAAAATACTATTTAAATGGAATAAGTTATAAGTCTCAAATCTTTAAAAGAAAGGTGATTTTGAAGACATCACTTTCTCTTTCTTCTACTTTTTGTTTTTGTATTATTATTTTTTTATCTTTAATACTTTTGTATGCATGCTTCTTAGTTAACATTAAGCTGTCTTTGGCTCTTTTCTGCTGTAACAATGTAAATGTCCCCTGTGTGGGACTAATAAAGGGATTCTGATTCTGATTAACTTTCTGCTCTAAAGCCAAACCAGGCATCATCGTGGGCCTGATAGTATTACAGTCTGAGTAAAGAAACCCTGCGAGGGTCTTGCCTGCGTGTTGTGGTCCGGGCTGAGAGGTTGTGGGGTCTCACGGCAATGCCAGCGGGAATCTTAGAGTGGCACGGGAGCCTCGGAGGTCCTGGTTTTTACGGCGCAGCAGTTCACAACGTACACACCGGCCCCCGCCCGGCCACGACTGGAGTTTGTCACTTGCAGATTTATATTCCTCTCTATTAAAACTCCTTTACAAGCCCAACGAGAGTCCTGGAGATGTAGAGAGGGAGAGAAAAGAGAGTGGGAAACGCATAAGGAGAGGCATGAAGTGAAAGAATAAAGCAAGTGGGAACAAAGCATAGTTTAATGGCTGTGAGAGAGTCGGGGAAAGTGTGTGTCGATGCCACTTCACCGTAATGTTGGGTCTGAGCTTTACAGATTAATTTAGTAGCTGTTCAATCACTGTGGAACTAAATCATTGATGTTTAAAGGAGGATACCACTGAATTAACATATTATCATCCTCTGTCATTGAAGAACACGACTGTCTTTAAGGCCTAAACCTAAAACATTATAAATACAAGCAACAATACTAAGAGGACAGTGATTTATTTTATGTTACATATCTTCATCCAAAATGGTAACACCACTGTCCAATTAAAAAGGCCTTTTGACACACTTGTTCCATATTAAGAAGTGCCCACCAGCGGTGACATTTTACGATTAGGAAAGCATTCACATAAATATTCTAAATATATATATAAATATTCATAAACAACATATACTTAACTGCATTCCTAAAGAGACAGCCGGGCATGCCACACTGATTATAGATGTATAACAAAGTTGACAGTACAGACAGTTGCTACAATAAAACAATGTCTTCAGAAATAAATGCTGAATTAAATAACACTTGAAGTTTGTTTTGAGATACAAAATCTGTTATTCCTTTTAACACCTCTTGAAATACTGTTTTAATGATGAGTAAGTCAAATAATTTGCAGTCTTTGTGTTTCTGCTTTTCTTTCTTTGCCACAAACTCAATATACAGTTAGGCACTAGCTGACTGTGGTCTGTTACCAAATACCAACAGCGTTTCCTCGTGAGTTTAACAAAGTGTAACCAACAGGGGGCGCTAAGCGTACACACAGCTATCTACAGAGAAACACACACTTCACTGTGTTTGATGTGACCTCGAGCTGCATACGGGTTATTCAGTTCTATTTAAGTATTGATTTGAACATGATTGACAGTTGTTCTCAATGGGCTTTATTCACTAATACATTTTTAAGGTTTTTCTTGAATTTGTAATTGAGAAAACTTCTACATAAGATTCATGGTGTGTACTCAGATTGTTTGTGTTGTGAAATGAAGGATCCCATTGTTCTTGTAAATTACAAAAGTGATGCCAGGTAAACAGCCACAAATCACAATAAAAGTGCACAAGTGAGTGAGTGGAGCTACAATGATGCTACAATCATTTTAATAGTTTTAAAAGTGTAGGTACTCCTGCAGGAAGTGATCTCCAAACCAGCATCATACAGTAATAGTGTCAGTTGTAATAGTGTTGACCCTTTCAGTTGTCATTGCATTATGACATGTACTTGATGTCCTTTTCTGTGGTAGCCTGAACTCAGAAGTATCCACATCCTCAGAAAATCACCCTGGGAGCTTTCACAATCCTGTTTTCCATCCTCTCTGTCCAATCATGTCTCAGTGGTCCGATACATCTCTGTCTGTAAGCCGAGGAAAAGCTTCTTCCACAGCAGAACTGACGTGAACACTCGCTTTAATTAGTGTGTGTGTGTGTGTGTGTGTGTGTGTGTGTGTGTGTGTGTGTGTGTGTGTGTGTGTGTGTGTGTGTGTGTGTGTGTGTGTGTGTGTGTGTGTGTGTGTGTGTGTGTGTGTGTGTGTGTGTGTGTGTGTGTGTGTGTGTGTGTGTGTGTGTGTGTGTGTGTGTGTGTGTGTGTGTGTGTGTGTGTGTGTGTCCAAAATATTTAGCTGCCTTGCATTCAATAAGAAAAATATTATTCGTATTCCTTTTGAGTTCTCCTTTCTGTAGTGCTAATATAATGTATACAATATTTAGCCAAATTGCCAAGTCGTGGTGAATTTTTACAAATGTGCTAAAATGCGGTTAATTATTTGGAACAATTTGCACTGTATGGACATCCTGCCTGTCTGTTAAACTTTACATCTTAATTCACATAGAATTAAAATCTTGTAATTGGGTGCTTAGGCTAGATGTGTATAAGAGTTTTAGACGTCAAATTAAATGTAAAGATACAGACACACTTTCTGTGATCTTTTTATGTCAAACAAAATGATGGTTGTTACGTACTTTAATATAATTGACATTTCTTTGGAACATGCGGTTTCTGGGCTAAAAATCCAGAATTGTTTGCAGTGCCACTGGTTGAAAAATACATATTTCCTATTGTATGACTTGACGAACGCTTGGCCACCCCTAAAGGATCTTCAACACTCTAGCGTCCTTGCAGTTCTTTCTTTCTACACAAGAGGGCGATGTGTCCCTTTTTTAAATCTCGTTGTCATTGTTGAGCATTCAGTCTCTGTCCTGTTGTGGCCTTCTCTGTGTGAAGATTAATGAAAGATGTAAAAATGCACAATGCATCACTGCCTCTGTGGAGAGAAGGAGGTGTACGAGAGCTGCAAGCATATGGAGGGGAGGTGTGTCAGCGTCTCCTCCTCCTCCACTACTTTCACTCCCTTGTTCCCTGTGTCCTTCCTTCCTCTTTAAGCCAGCAACCTGCATTATGACAACATTTGTATCGGTGAGGGAAAGGACGGAATGCAAATTCAATTTTTCTTCTAAAGAAAGGAAGAAACATGCCTGTTGTGTAGACGCAGCATGTTTCACAAAGCTCATAGTGTTATCTGAGTCACATCAGACACTTTCCCCCACATTCCTGCAGCCTCTCGGCCTCTGTGCTGTCGCGACCTGACACTGCGTGCTGCTGAGTCACTGCGTCTAAAGATAGATGCTCATTTGCAGCAGCAGCGTGGGTCAAGCAGAGTCCGATAAAGGTGAATCAGAAGTAACGCAGACTGAGGAGCAATCAAAGTTCAACCGCCTGCTTTGCAAACCAAAAGAGACAAGCGTATGGCCGTCCTGTCCTCCCACCTCCACCCTCCTGAGAAATGGTGTTTGTCAGAGTAATAAAGCTGTCCCATAACCCCATAACCTCTGTAATATTCATGATCCAAAGTTTGTGCCTCGCAAGACAGCTTGATAAGTTTTAGACCCGAGTCTGTTCCCAGGCTCAACCATAACAAGGACATTGTCTGCTGCGTTACCATGGGGCGAGCTAGTCCAGACTCCCAGCAGCCCACGCCGGCTTGTTAAAACACAGGCGAGCACTGAGAGCTGTCCCGCTCTGTTTACTGATGTCACAGCCTGGACGCAGCCCATAATAGGCAATGGCTCACATCAACATTACGAGCTGTTTATGCACGAGGTGAAAAATGACACTTTTATTGCCCGTCCCTCTGTCCTGCCGTGCCCCGGTCTGGCCTTCCTTATTCTGTCATATCAACGGACGCACTTCTGGGAGAAAATAAGTCAACAAGGAGACAGAGAGACACACACACACAACACACACAGAGAGAGAGAGAGGGGCTATCTGGACACTGACAGCTTTAACACAGTGTCTCATAAACAAGCATTAATCAGAGCAGGGGGCTGCTTTAACTGCTCTGGCATACAAATAAAGACTGAGAGAGGAAGAGACTGGTGCACTGATGATTCACACTCTGTGTCCGTCAGGTCGTTTCCTTACTGAAGTTACCGAGTGTGCTTATGACAACTCAAGACTCAACTGCATAAATAACAACAACAAGCATCATCAGCGCCATCAGCATCAATCAAATCTTGAGGAAAATTATATGTTAAAAAAAGGTTGATCCACTGGATAGACTATTTAAGTATATGCAATATTACATTTAAACATGTATATAATATCCAATAATCTAATCAAACTAACATTATGTTAAAAATATGTCAGCGTTCTTGTGATTGAGGAGTTTGAATCCACATACCATGTGACTGTGAACTGCCCCTTTCCATTTTGGCCTAGAACATTTTCCTTTTATTTATACATTTGCTGCCACACTACCAAAAATAAATAAATAATAAGATTTAAACATGTTTTAAAAAGAGTCAACAAATACAGATCATCTTATAATGACAATGTATCTTGCATTAATGTTCATTATGACTACAGTGGTACCTTCATGTTATAACGGGGGGAAAAAAGCATAATCGATTTACTTATTTTTCAAGCAAGAGCAATTCTTTCCTGTTGTAGCCTGTCCATATGATTATCTGGGCATTCATATTTGAAAGTAAGTCTCAATACAGTAAGTCAGAAATAGACTGTAAAGCTTTAACTCATATTATTAAGGGTTCTGCAGAAGATAAAAATGACTCGTAGCACAATAAGCACGTTGAATACGTCTAAAACATAGCTTGCCCACGAAAAAAATAGACCAAGCTTAGCAATATAGTTCGGCTAGTGACTTATCCGACCGGCCCACTTCAGTACCGGCCCATCGGGATTCGTCCCAAACGTCCCGATGGCCAGTCCGCCACTGGGAACATGCAGGGATGTTCAATAATGCAAGAGCCACACTTGCAATAGGATATTAAGATAGTTGAATCCCCTTTTTAAATCAAATATCTACTTGTATTCATTGAGAAAAATACCGCTGTAATAATGTCTGTGTCCAGCAGAGCGCAGCATTCAGCTTCCTGTGTATTTCTCTGGTGTGTGCGTGGCTGCAGGGAATCAGCAGCACCTCTGAGACGTTCTGTTATCACAGTCTGAGCTATTTGTAAAAGTCCTGATTCAGCTCCACTCATGCTTCCATTCCCTATGTTAAAAAAGAAAACCTAAAGGATCAGAGTATGAACAATTAGAGTAGATATCAGATTAGATTAGTATTTTACGGACTTGCAGATAGGATGATCATCGTAAGGAAATGTTCCATTGTTAACAGCATCGAAACGCAAATTGGATTCTATTAAATGCCTGTATTGGATGTGTGTAGAGCAAATTGTCTTTCACTCTCCCTTTCCACTGCTGTGCTCCTGCTGTGAGGGAGTCACAGTGAGTTGAAAGGGCTCTGACCATGATGAAAGTGATAGTCTGGAACAAAATGCCTTCATTTTTATTATGTTGACAGCGCATTTAACCTCATAAATTACATTATTTTTATCAAGCAGTTACAATGTTGCAAAACAAGCCAAAGGCAAGTTTATTTATATAGCACCTTTCAACACAAGGCAATTCAAGGTGCTTTACAAAAATTCAAGACATTCAGACAAAGGCATTTAAAAACAGTCATTAAAAAGAAAAGATAATAAAAATAAACATTAAAAGAAAAAATACATGAATAAAAAGTTACACTGCAGTTTAAGATATGAATAGTTCACACAGAAGTTCCACTTTACTGATGCCTTTATTTAAGGTTTCTCCGAACATGAGCTGTGTACGCTTGTATGGCACATACGTCCCGAGCCGCATACACAGAGAAAATCAGCCAGGACAGAGTCCCCAGACACTGATTCTCTGGGGTTACTAGCCCCAAATGTTCATTAACCAAAAACGAAACACAACCGCTCAGTTTCAATTTAAAAGCAGCGGCAAAAAGAAAAGTATTCAGCCTGGATTTAAAAGTAGTCAGAGTTGCAGCGGACCTGCAGGTTTCTAGGAGTTTGTTCCAGATATTTGGAGCATAATAACTGAACGCTGCTTCTCCATGTTTAGTTCTGACTCTGGGGACAGAAAGCTGACCCGTCCCTGAAGACCTGAGAGATCTGGATGGTTCATAATTTAGCAGGAGGTCAGAAATGTATTTTTGGCCTAAACCATTTAGTGCTTTATAAACCAGCAGCAGTATTTTGAAATCTATTCTTTGACACACAGGAAGCCAGGGTAAAGACTTCAGAACAGGAGAGATGTGATCCACTTTCTTAGTGTTGGTAAGGACTCGAGCAGCAGCGTTCTGAATCAGCTGCAGCTTTCTAATAGATTTTTTAGTGAGACCTGTGAAGGCACCATTACAGTAATCCAGTCTACTGAAGATTAAAGCATGGACAAGTTTTTCCAAATCCTGCTGTGACATTAGTCTTTTAATCCTAGATATATTCTTTAGGTGATAGTAGGCTGATTTAGTAACTGTTTTAATGTGGCTGTTGAAACTCAAGTCAGAGTCCATGAGTACACCTAGATTTCTGGCTCTATCTGTTGTTTTGAACATTGCAAACTGAAGCTCAGCGCTAACTTTTATACGTTCTTCCTTGGCTCCAAAAACCATTACCTCAGTTTTATCTTTGTTTAATTGGAGAAAGTCCTGACACATCCAGTCATTGATTTGTTCAATGCACTTACTCAGTGTTTGAATTGGAGAATAGTCTCCTGGTGAAATGGTTATGTAAATGTGGGTGTCATCCGCATAGCTATGGTAACTTATTTTGTTGTTTTTCATTATCTGAGCCAGTGGTAGCATGTAGATGTTAAAGAGAAGAGGCCCAAAGATGGAGCCTTGAGGTACCCCACATGTCATATTTTTCAACTCAGATTTGTATTTACCTATAGAAACAAAGCTGTTTCTGTCCTTTAAGTAGGATTCAAACCAATTTAGAACTGTTGATTAAAGTCCCACCCGGTTTTCCAGTCGGTCTAGTAATATGTTCTGGTCAATAGTGTCAAACGCAGCTCTGAGATCTAATAATATTAACACTGAAGTTCTGCCACTGTCTGTGTTTAAGTGGATGTCACTGAAGACCTTTACAAGAGCAGTCTCAGTGCTGTGGCTTGGACGAAAGCCTGACTGGAACACATCCAAACAGTTATTTAAATGCAAGAAATTACTCAACCGTTGAAAAACTACTTTTTCAATGATTTTACCTAGAAATGTCAGGTTTGATATGGGTCTGTAATTGTTCATTACTGAAGCGTCTAGAAGATTATGCTTTTTTAAGAGCGGTTTAATGACTGCAGTTTTCAGGGCCTGTGGAAAAACACCTGAGTGAAGAGACTTGTTTACTATATGAAGTAGATCTGAGGCCCTGCAAGGAAAAACATTTTTGAAAAACCTCGTTGGAATAATATCAAGGCAGCAGGAGGAGGATTTCAGAAGTTGAATAATGTCCTCTAGGTTTTTATCATTAATCTGATGGAATTGTGTCATGGTGTTTGAATTGATTTTAAGTGGACACTGAGACAAAACATTTGCTGTACCTGAAACAGAGGCACTGACTGCTTGTCTGATTTTCTGAATGTTGTCAGTGAAGAAGGAGGCAAAGTCATTGCAGGGCCTGGTGGATAGAAATTCAGAGGCTTCTGACACTGGGGAGTTAGTTAGTCTGTCAACGGTAGCAAACAAGGCACATGCGTTGTTTTTGTTTTTGGGCAATTTTCAATTCCAAATGATAAAAGCCATGTCTCTCTTTATAGATTTCAAAGTGAACCTGGAGATTTGTTTTTCGCCACCTGCGTTCAGCTTTTCTACACTCTCTTTTTTCTGTTCTCACGGTCATGGCCTTTCTCCATGGAGATATTTTCTTGCCAGTCACTTCCTTTACCTTAGTTGGAGCAATGGCATCTATAACAGTTTTTATTTTTGAATTAAAATGATCTACTAGCTCATCTACTGAGCTGTTAGCAGGGGCAACTGTGGAAGAAAAATTCTGAGTAAACATTTCCCTTGTAATTTTCAGTTAAATATCGCTTTGTGGTTACCTCTTTTTGAACATTTTTGTGAACAGAAATAGAGCTTTCAAAGAAAACACAGGAATGATCAGAGAGTGCAACATCATTCACCACAACCTCAGAGATATTCAGACCCTTTGAGATAATTAAGTCCAGAGTGTGCCCCTTATTGTGCGTGGGGTCCGTCACATGCTGAGTCATTCCATAGCTATCAAGAACACAAAACAGTTCTTTAGCCCCTCTGTCCTGGGGGTTGTCAACATGGATGTTAAAATCACCAACGATGACTAGACGGTCAAAGTCAATGCACACTATAGACAGCAGTTCAGTAAAGTCATCAAAAAAGCTTGCACAGTATTTGGGTGGTCTGTAGATATTTAGGAACAGAGCTCGAGAGGAGCATTTCAGCTGAAGGGCCACATATTCAAAGGAAGCAAAGTTCCCATAAGATGTCTTCCTGCATTGAAGGGAATCATTGAACAAAATAGCAACTCCACCCCCTTTCTTATGCATTCTTTCCTGACTCATAAAACTAAAGTTGGGAGGGGTTGATTCGATAAGAACAGCTGCACAGTTATTTTGTTCAATCCAAGTTTCCATTAAAAACATAAAATCTAGATTGTGCTCAGTGATAAAATCATTGATTAAAAATGTTTTACCTGCCAAAGACCTGACATTTAATAAAGCTAGTTCAAGTTTGTTAAAAACACTATCAGTCAGATTTTTTGTGGCAAGCTGTGGCTGACATGGAATCACTTCTAAATTTGATAAACTCACACAAACTTTTGAGCGCTTCCTGTGTCTAAGCTGATTCACCGCTCTTAATCTATTACCTATCAACACAGATATCGGCAAAGCTACTGGCAAGCAGGGCCCCGTCTTGTCCTGGAAAGAGTTGAGAGTGCCATTGGCCCTTGAGTCTGGACCCAGCACATTTCATTTAGTGAACAAGCCGAATTCAAGACACGAACATCAACCACATTGTGTCTTTGAACGCATGTTTAATGAGGTACTGATGTTTAAAGGAAAAATGACACATGCCCAAACAGATTTTTTTTTAAACAATGCATTCCTGCTACCTCACCTTCAAATTTGAGCACAAAATTACATGTTTTATATTTTTGATGAGCAGTTTCCCTTTTCTACTTTGTCAAATATCCTTCACTCTGGTTCTTAATCTTAAATTTTTCTGTCAGAATAAAGGTCATGTTAGGGGAATATTAACCCTGCCAGAATCCGAGAAAACTTAAAATGATCATTTTAACGTTGCCTCCATTTCCCATGTATCTCCCCATGGTGCTTTCAGTGATTCCATATTGTTCTTATTATCAAGAAATCCTATAATGCGTCAACTGTTGCACTGACGGACATGTTCCTTCATGACTGTGAACGTGGGCACTTAAGGCTGTAAATGTGATATAACCAAATGTAATAAACCTGAAAGTCCTCTCTCCCACATCAGAATCGGAGGGGGTGGCAAAGCTACTCAGTGAAACCGAAAATCAGATTATCATCATACCCCATTTAACGCAGCAATTTGGTTTACACAAGGAAAGTTTAAACTTATCTTAAAAGCTCTTTTTTATTTTCCACACAATTGCTTCTTTCATTTTGTATCTGTATAACCAAGTGAAACACCATGAACGCCTTCAAAGACTAATTGTCTGAAAGTCTGTGGTGTCATCGCAACATTTGACCCAATTAACCCACGTTGGCTGGTTTCTCTGTAGGTTCGCACAAAATCAAGTGTGGACATTAGGAACTGTTATAAACACTTTTGCCTATCAACGCAGCTAAACAACACTTAGCACCAATGTAGTTTTGAGCATAGAGACATTTACATACCAACATCTTTTCTAATCTTAAGAGTAAGATGACCCAACCCATCTGAAGACTTTATATTTCTGATTTCTGATCTGAGTCTGCATTTTTCACTTTTCCCAATGCCTGTTGTTATGAGTAGTCGGAAATCAAAGCACACCCATATTAAAGGTCACCTATTATGCAAAATCCACTTTTTCATGTCTTTCGTACATAAACATGTGTCTCCTTTGTGTAAAGAGATTCTGAAAGTTTCAGGAGAAAAGATTTGCTCACTTTTTGTCCTGATCCATTTATATAAAAACCTCTCTGAAAATGAGCTGATCAGATTTTGGCCACTTTATGATGTCATAACGTTTTTTTGGTTTGTGTAACCATTAGCCAATCACCAACCAAGGTAACATCTTATCACCTGAATCTCCTCCTAGAGCACCATTGTGTTCTTCTTAACCAAACATCTCTCAGAGGGGCGTGGGGAGGGGCTCCTTATTTTCATCTAAAGTAACAGACAGAGAATCAGCACTTTTGAAACAGGGCTGAAACAGAGGGGGTAATGAGATGTTACAATGACCTGTTTGGTATTTGGAGCCAAACACTTCAGAGACATGTTTTATATATATCTGAGACCTATAATATATTGAACAGTATAATAGGGGACCTTTTAATGGTCATCCGTTTATTTGAAATAAACCAGAATTATCTTGGTAACTTGTCCTAAATGAAAACCCTAATCATCAACCAAAACAATGATAAACACCAACACTGGGTAATCCAAAACATACTCAACATGATATTACACTACAAAAAATGCAAATCAATAGTTCATCTTGTTACAATAGATGTCATTTACTATTTCACCCTCTTAAGTTTTGATTTGGAAACACCCTCTGTTTCCTTTCCCCTTCATCATATAGTATCCTCCCCACCCCCCTTATACCCCACACTGGAACATATGCAGTCACACTTTCATATAAGTTCATCTCAATAAGTTGCCCTTTCTGTTTATGACTCCCCTGTTACTGTTCTTTAGGGAAGACCCTTTAATCCCCCGGCTTTATTTGTATAGTTTTTTATATGCACAAAGATAAAACAAGTAAATAAAGACCCGAGCAAGCACGCGTCGACCCAGATCAAATTCAATCTAAAAGAAGAGCTCTCTTATCTTTTTCAAGGACAGTGTTTTGAATGAGGTTCCAGTTACCATGGAAAAAATGTACCTCTGTCCCACTACCAAAAGCAAAGCAACTTAATACGGCGACAGCATGCCTCGATGCCAGGCAACATGGCGTGTTACACTGTGTTATTTCGAAAACACGGGGAAGTCTCAGATGAAATAATGAGACGTGAGAATACTAATGAATTCTCCACCTTTTTTATAAGTGTAATAAAAGCTCATTTTCACAGATAGATGGAGAGAGGAAGCAAGGCCAACAGGAGGAGCCTACTCATCATCGCGCTGGTTTTCAGGCTTCATGATACTTTAGCCGCTGTGACTGAGTTGCATGGCTAGTTTATTAAACTCTGCAGCTGTTGTTTGTGAAGGCACCTAGGAAACGAGGTAATTGATGGACCTATTGAGTTACATTCGCTGCATATGAAACCCTCACGGCTGAGAAAGTCAAGGATACTAATACAGGCTCAACTTTTCACCTTCTGTCTACACACAGAGCAGTTAGTGACAGGCTGAGTTACTACGAGTCGCTCTGAGTTATTGCGTCTGTATATGCCGCTCATATGCATGTCACCATACACATACATGTTCAAATGTACACTCGTGCATGCCTGGCTGAAAGGTCGGACTCTATTATTACTCAGATTGTTGAACATAAAAGTTCAGTTTACAGCGGGTCATTCAAACTTTACATTTTCTCACGGCTGTGAGCATAGCACGTTTGAGTCCCACCTTGAAAAAATGATGATGTACTGTTGTGAATCTTTTAACACCAGAATGAATGTGTTACAGGAGTAGATAACACTAAACGTTCATGTGGCTGGTTGAATCTGATCATTTAAAGTGCAGTGTCTCCTTTAGCATGAACATTAAAACATTTGGTCTGTGAGGCACACTCGCAGACATTAAGGTTGTAACCTTCAAAGTTAAGTTGTAAATTAAACGATGAATTATTTTTAGATGATTTAGTCTCACATTCAGTGTGTGGCTTAGACAACGTGTGTGAGCTCTTAGCAGATAAGTGCTCCAGTAAAAAGGGGGTCTAAATTATTGTTTTGGTTTGCCAGGCCCCCCACAGTGCAATATAATAGGTGGGTTGAATGTGTCATGAAGAGTGTGGCGGGGGGTTTCCCAGGGAGAGGAGTAGATGAGAGGGAAGGGAGGGGGGTTTCTCTCTCTGGTGGTAAAGAGAGACGGCGAAGGGAGCAGACCAGACAGCGATCATGATACCACAGACAGTGAAGGTTTTAACTTCCACTGGGTTAGTTAAATAAGGAGTGTCAGAACAGGAAGTATGTAAAGGGCAGAAGAACCTCAGTATGGACATTTAATCAAAGAGAAAAGCATAAACAATTTGCCTTTCTGAGTTTATTTGGATCAAATGTAATGGAGTACCTTCAAAATCTTAAAAAGAAGTGAACTATTGAAAGTGTCATAGAGGAAGTTGTTTCATTGGATTTCCCCCCTGAGACATCAAAATAGATCAGGAAGTCAATGATTGAATAACGCAGATGTAGGTGTGACACATTACGTAAATATTGTCTGGGTTTTTAGTAATGATCATGTAATCTGGTGAAATGAGTCAAGTGAAAACCCTTCATCGGTTCCCCCTCACCACTCTCTCTGTGTGGTGTGTGTGTGTGTGTGTGTGTGTGTGTGGTGTGTGTGTGTGTGTGTGTGTGTGTGTGTGTGTGTGTGTGTGTGAGTGTGTGTGTGTGTTTGTGTGTGTGTGTGTGTGTGTGTTTGTGTGTGTGTGTGTGTGTGTGTGTGTGTGTTGTGTGTGTTGTGTGTGTGTGTGTGTGTGTGGTGTGTGTGTGTGTGTGTGTGTGTGTGTGTGTGTGTGTGTGTGTGTGTGTGGTGTGTGTGTTTGTTGTGTGTGTGTGTGTGTGTGTGTGTGTGTGG